>NC_134489.1:66929237-67226737 GCF_040206685.1 Ascaphus truei | reverse complement strand
AGGGAGCTAGGCATAGACACTGCACACACAGGAGCTACAGGAAAGCTATGCAGAGCAATGACTAAGAGGACAGAGAGGGGTTATAAAGGAAGGAGGACCAATAGGGAAGAGAGGTGGAGCAGAGGCTTGAGTGAGAGTTTGCAGGGATAGGCCAGAGAGAGCAGGGGAGGAGACAGGGAAATAATCAAGGGAAATAGCTTGTAAGCCACGGGGGGCGGAGCTAGAGTTTAGGGGCGGCAAATAACTGGAGCGGGTGCGCGCGCCTTCTGTAAGTGTGTTATGCGCGTGCACCGCGCATATCACAGGGCACGAGGGACGCACCGCCGGGAGAGCACTTGGCACCGGAGGCGGAAGGGAAGGAGAGGCGGAGGAGCCAGGTAATGTAAGGGCTGGGTAAACAGGCGTACGCCGAGGGGTGCTGGTACCGCGGAGGGTAGCGAGTGGCCGGGAACGTGCATGCGCAGTGCGGGAGCCGCGCACGTGAACCTAACGCGTGTCAGGGCACGCAAACCGCGCCGCAGAGGAGCGACCGCGAGAGAAGGAAGGGAGAGAGTGAGAACGCAGGAAAGAGGGGTGATTGGAAGTCGTGGGAACAGAGGTGACGGGGACACGCTGGGAAGCGTGAGTCCCCCGATCCGTTACAGTGCTGAAGTTTAATGGCCTCATTCATTAAATTGTATTTGCGGTTTAGCATGATGTCAATAATTCTAGTACACACTGAACCACTAACATGGTTGAGTGTATGAGGCAATAAACAGCTCATCCTAGAGCCGCTCAAACTTTTCTCAGGTTTATTCTTGACCTTCTTTTAGCTTATATTGTATTGTGTCATCTGCCTGTCTATCTGTTATCTGCCTTTGACGAACAAAGTCTATTTACCCCGCAACCGGCTGTATAAAACATTCTCTTCATTATTTAGCCGGCAAATATTTTCTCCCAGATTATCAGGACCATGAGTGCTGGTTAGGGTTGAGACTCGGGATAGTCTGACATATTAGGGTTAGACTGAACAAGTCCTTTATTTATCCGGCATGCTGGTTAAATCAGGCTGCACAAGCTGCTTATTAACCCGGCTGCAGGGGAAATCAGGCTGGACAAGCTTCTTATTAACCTGGCCTGCCGAGTAAATAGCATCTACCTTTGATTAAACCGGATTACACACTACTTGCTAAATAATGTAAACTCAGGACGATACTGATTTTAGGTACATAGTCCCACTAAGATTGTTAGAGTTTTTAACTTTTTACGTGCCACACGGCCCCCTCTGCTATGAAAGAGGTTCATGTCTGTGGCTGATATTGATATTTGTAAGAGAATAATCCTGCCAGAAGGGTCAGCAACGCATTGGTTTGCAAGCAGGCAAAATGTTTCTGCTACGAGTATGTTCTACTTTTAACACCTTCACAGCCAGAGGGTGCTTTACAATGTGTTGCTGGTCACGTTGGCAGCAAAGGGGTTAATAGGAGGGTTACAACGGGTCTTCCAACAATGGTGACCCCGAAAATAAATCAGGTTGATCTCAACTCCCCTCTTCTCTAGCAGCAAATACGCTTCGTAGGTTTCCCCACCAAATTCTAGATGGGCAACTGATGTTGGCAACAGGCTGATAATTATGTAGGGGTCTATGTATCAAGCAAGTGGTCTACGCTGAAGCATGAGTAAAAAAATATTGCTTTTTTGGCTAAAACATGACGTATTTATTAAGTGTGTTTCTACTGTTGTAGAATTTGGTGCATGCTGCCATAATATTCAGAGCAAAAAATGATATACGCCACCTTTAAAAGACAAAGAAAACCAACACAGAAAACCATCATGAAAAGTAACAAGCGACACATTTATAAATACATAATATTTGTTTATGGGACAGCAAGCTACAGGCATACCCCGGTTTAAGGACACTCGCTTTAAGTACACTCGCAAGTAAGTACATATCGCTCAATAGGCAAACGGCAGCTCGCGCATGCGCCTGTCAGCACGTCCTTAACAGCAATACCAGCTCCCTACCTGTACCGAAGCTGTTCATAAGCGGGGAGACTATAGAACCTGTTACAAACGCATTATTTACATCAGTTATGCACGTATATAACGATTGCAGTACAGTACATGCATCGATAAGTGGGGAAAAAGGTAGTGCTTCACTTTAAGTACATTTTCACTTTACATACATGCTCCGGTCCCATTGCGTACGTTAATGCGGGGTATGCCTGTATACTATATAAGAAAAAAAAATTACTAATAAAATTAAAGTAGGTGCTTAGAGAGAAAGGGCCAACGCGTCCTTAGAGTCACAGAGGAAATGAACAAATATATTATCTAGCACTCAAAAAAAAATATCAAAATAAGGATGAAGTGATAAAAAAAAGATTTTACTTATTAATATGAATGTTCACACAATGGATCAGGCTTGAAAAAGGACATAACATAGCCCAAAATGTGTGTTTCATGTCTTGGGAAAGTCTCTTCAAAACCCAGCAGCATAAAGGAACACAAGAGTGTGATATGTTGTTGCTGCCAAGGTTACACTTCTCTACATGTTGGTTGATAGATAATCCTTTACAGATACATAACTACTGTACCTTGCGAGGTTTGCACATTGGTCTTCTGAGCTTACTGAACTTTTTGTAGTTGTTTCTATGAACTGTGCCTGGTTGGCCAAGATAACAATACCACATTGCATCTCTGGGAATTTGTAATGTTATTGATCCTAATGATCCTGTTGGGAACCCCTGCCTATGACAAAGGGTTTAAAAATAAATAAATAAATAAAAAAAAAAATATATATATATATATATATATATATATATATATATATATATATATATATATATATCAAACACACAAAGAAGTATGTTGCTGTACACTAAATGTAAGTGGTTAGATAAGACCCAAAATAACACTGACTGATTGGGTATAAAAAAATGTGCACCCAGAAAGTCAGGAATAAAATAATTAGGGTAACCTGATGGTGCTGGGGGATAGATACAAATATAAAACACACAGTAGAAAAGGACAAAGACAATCCCCTAAAATGGCACTCTAAAATATACCACCAAAATAAGCAAATAGAATATAGCAAAAAGACCCGGACGCTCTGCCAAAGTAGAAAAATGAACAAGATTTTATTTATGAAACAGCAAGACACACTAACTTAAAAACATAAACATGCTGATGGCAGCTTAGAATATATAGGCAGTGACTATCTAAAAGTAAGTGCTGTTAAATTAACCAAAAACTAGAATGTGTCTAAATAATAATGAATATAATATGAATTGACACAAAAAAGCTAAATGGGAAAAAAATGAAAAAAGTTAAACCCTTAAAGCAAAAAAACCTTGCTACAAAATATAAAGTGTAACTAAAGGCATGAGGAAAAGTATGCAATCAATAACCTTATATACATAAAAGTGTATATAAGCAAAAATATAACTTAAAGCCAAGGGAAAAACACAGGGGAGAAAAAAGAAATAACCAAACTCATACCCTGAACAGCAAATCCAAAAAAATTGATAATAAATACTCAGGCAGCATAAAAGCATGGAATAACTATAGTACTAGCACATGAGCAAACAGGAACATGATTTAACGGAATTGCAAAGTGCCAATGCTGGAGAATAATGCAAACACACATAAGTGCAAAGACCACGAGGACCAATGATACCAAACAGCAGGGGAGATAATACTCAGCTGTCACTAGATAGCGAAAGGGATCAGTCCTCAGTAGTTAGGTTCCAATGCTTACTTGTGAAAAATCCGAAAGAATCCATGGTTGCTGCTACGCGTTTCGCCCGTCGGTGGGCTTCATCCCGGAATGAAGGTCACGTGGCATTGAAACTACGGTGGTCGAGCAGTCCAGACACCAGAGTGAGGACGTCAGTGAAGGTCTCCCTGGTCCCTGATTCGTGTGAGAGTAATGGCGGCCGCACGGAACTGACAAGTTCTGGTTTCAAGGAAGAATATCCATTTCGGTGATTGCGGCAACAGCAAACGTTTATTTGGAGCCATTTTGGACGCAATCGTGCGAAGGTGTACTGTGGAGTCTTCGATCTGGTGCAATAACATGCCTTATTTTTATTGACAAAGTGTGAGTGTGCATTTGTCTGTCCATGATTTATTAAAAATTTTATATCTGATTTTATACAAGGATCGGGCGCTTTTTCTCTTTTTTTTTTCCTAATAGGTTCGTTGGGAGGTTGGTGAGCCCAAGAAGAAGCAGCCTGGACTTTATTATTGTCATTTTCATGGACTCATATGGACTTAAGTATCGTTATATTATTTATAGTTTTCCTATTTTCATGGTTTATTTTTAACACTTTTTTATATGTTATCAACTGTTTCAACTATATAGTACATTTTTTCATTTTTCTAGTCCATAGGTCACAATAGTGTGATCATCCCATTTTTCATTTTTTTACTCATTTTTTCATTTTTATTTTTATGCACATTTTTTATTTTTTGGGCAATTTATTATAATATAATTTTATTAATTATTGTTTCATACCACAAGCATATTGGCATGTTATATTATAAATAGGCATCTGTGCTGGGTGCAACATCTTGCCACATCAGATCAGGGCTGCAGCAATTTGGGTGTAGTGTGTGAAGGGCGCTGTCTTTATTATTGATATATATATATGAATGTACACACAATGGGTCATGTAAATATAGACAAATTATATATATATATATATATATATATATATATATAATTTGTCTATATTTACATGACCCATTGTGTGTACATTCATATTTATAAGTAACATTTTGGTTATCACTTTATCCTTATTTTGGTAATTTATTTTATTGAGTGCTTTCATTGTGTTTCTTAATACATATACCTGCACCAACATGCATATGTCACTCCGCTCTAACTCCAATTTAAATCCCTCATCACGTTGCAGACATACCCCGACAATGGCCCAACTCAGATTAGTGGTGTCCCTTAACCTGGAAATGGAGGTGTCCTCTTCCATTTCCACGCATTAGGCCGAGTCCATAGAAGGACAGGCCGCGCTGAGCCGTACGGACGCTCCGCGCTGAGCCCCTGCATCCTCAATGAGGATGCCTTGAGAGGGGGCTCACGCGAGCATCCGCAGGCGTGCTGAGGAGTTGGATTTTTAAGCTGGCAGCCAAGCTGTTTTTCAGCGCGCTGTCAGCTGAAAACATCCAATCAGCGCGGAGCAGCGAAAACGTCACGGCGCCATCACGTCAGCGCCGTGACGTTGACGTCGGTGAGTCGCAGGCGATTGGCCCAGTGACGTCACTGCCCCGCCTCCCTCAGTCTCCCCCCGCCTCCGATCGCGCCCGCTGGCTCGCCTGCATGGGCATGAAATCGCGCAGATTTCAGCAGGCGAGCCTCAGCGTCAGCGCGGCTCCGAACTCCTCACCCCTCTATGGCCCCAGCCTTAGAGAACGCGTCCTGCGCTCCACATGAACGCAGAATATGACCTCCCCTAGAAAACGAGCACTCTTAGGCTGGGGCCATGGTACTGCAGACCGTGTGGAGGTGTCCGCACGCTGAGCAAACAGACTGCCTTAAGGCAGTGTTCACTTCCATGCGGCGAGCGCATCCGCGCGGAAGCAGGAGGGGGCACCCGTTGCATGAGAAATCGGTTAAACTGATTTCTCAGCGCGACAGACAGGTCACGTGAGCGGTTCACTCAATGAGGGCGAACCAGCTCCGTGACGTCACTTGGAATGCCCCCCACGGCCGTCCAGCATGGCCAGGGAAAGCACCCGCTTTCCCACAGCCTCTGCACGGGAGAAGGCACCATGGCCCCAGCCTAAGGGCATGACAAAGTCACTAGGTCATGGGCCTCTGACGTAGTGCAGTGTTCTTCAACCGGGGTTCGCCTTGTATCCCTAATGGGTTCCCTGCAGTTTTCAGGTCATCTGAAAATTGTACCAAATACAGAAAAATGTACACTAAATCTTAACTCAGACGCACTGTTAGAGAGGGTTGGGGATCTTTACAATGTATCTGATCTAAAGTACACAATTAGAGAGGGTTTTGGGTTCCTTACAATGCATCTGATCGCCTATAAGTGAGTTGGGGTTCCTTAGACTTGTAACATAGTACAAGCTGGTGCACGTGCGTTTAGTTTCTATAGCGCAAGCCGTGATGCGCACGGCTAGGGGGCGTGGCTATGACATCACAGCGTTAGGCTGCGCTGTGATTGGTTCATAGCGTCACGTGGCGCGGCAACAGATACAATTTTCTTGTAATTTTTCTGATCTGACGCACCACTGCTCACGTCTCAAGTATACAAGCTTACACAGCCAACTATCATTGACGCGCACACTATATTACAGCCCTTACATCACATCTGATCACAGACGCGCTATTAGAGAGGGTTGGGGTTCCTTACAATGCATCTGATCTCAGATGTACTATTTGAGAGGGTTGGGGTTCCTTACAATGCCTATGATCTCAGGAGCGCTATTAGAGATGGTTGTGGTTCCACAGAATTTCACAAGATAATTAAAAGGTGGGAGATGGAAGAAAGGACCAACATGGCTACCCACCCTTCTCCGCTTTATATAATTAAAGGGTTCCTTAACCAAAAAGGGTTAAAAAAAACACTAAAGTAGGGGCAACGTCTTAGGGCACACAAAGAGTTAATACATAGACGCTACCTGCCACAGGTATATTTCAGGGCGAGTTACAACAAAATAACAACTTTATGGCTAAACGTTGCCTTTGATACATAGAGCCCATCGTCTGTAAGGCAACTGGTGTTTGCAACGGATGTGTAACGAGAGTGTGATAAAACATTATGGGAGCCACTTCTTTATGATTGTAAAGCCAATGGTGACACCTGATGCAGTGGGAAGGCATCTGACAGCATAGGACCGGCACGCCTTCCTTACCTGGGGTCTCAGGATAAACGGGGCTCCACATTAACTGCTTTGAAGTCAGCACCACATCACAGCTTCTTTTATCGATCTCAAATATGCCCCGGAGTAGGCTCGGCTGCTCGCGGTCCCGTGACGAGAACCCGACACGGAACCCTCCCGGGTCCCGATCCTCTGGGTCACTGCGACCCCTCACCCCGGAACGATCGCTTCCCAAACTCCATTCATCGCAGCGACCTCTGAGCTGCGACACGGAGGCGGCTCGTTCCTCTGGACTCGTAGCCACCTGTTGCCCTGTGGCGAAGTCCTCCAAGCTGTCGGTCCAGGCGCTCACCCGGCGAGAGTAGCCGGGGAGGCGCAGCTGCAGGGTCTCCCCCATATTCCCGTCACTCTTGGAGTAACTTAGTTTGGGGGAGGAGGGGGACAGGTGGGCCGCGCGAAGGCCTTGGTTGCCAGGGTAACCGGGGGACGCGCGCGACGCCATTTTCAAACAGACGCGGGCGAGCTTGGTCACCACGGAGCGGGACGGGTATGCGCGTGCATGTGCGACCCTTTCAAGCCATTGTGTAACCTAGTCCTTCCTAGTCACGAAGCCTCCGTCCCATTTTAACCATTGGCTGCCAGCTGGGCCCTGCATAGGCATGGCTCTGTTCTGACAGCGAATGGGACATAAACTGATGTCATTTGACAGCATTTTCGATTTAACAAATGTTGCTTTAAAAAAATATTATGGAAAGATGAATTAATTCGTTGTGATAACAACTGTGTTCATGCCACTGCAAAACTTCTGCATATTAAATATGAGGTATTTGTAATCCAAGCTACTAACTAGTTTTATAGGGACTTTTATGGATGTAACAGCTGTGAAGCATTATGTACATTAATGGCGCTATATAAATAAACACATACATACATACATGTAACTACTGTATTAATAAAGTGCATTACAAATTCAGTCATATAAATAGACATTCAGTGTGGGACAACAAAGTATGAAGAACGCTGTTTTAGGTTAATTGGTTATTATTTCTTCTCCATAAATAAGTGTTTTCCATGTGGCCCAAAGTACTACCCTGAAATGTAAACTCAGTAAGCACATTATTTCCTTTTATCCTGTAAATCCTGTTGTGATGTGTGAGCGTATTGGGTTTATGGGGGGAGGGTTTCTCCAGCTCCACTGTGCAGTACCAGAACTCGTTCAGCTTTATCCAACTGTAGCGCTGTTTCCCCCACCTTATGGGAGATGTGGCGGCTACTGGGTGTGTGGTGCTTTACCTGTGGCTCACTGGAGGCCTGAACCTCCGCTGCTGGGAGCCCGGGGTGTACCTGATCCATCTGGTGACAGCGCCTCAACCTGTGAAGGGTCCTACCACTGCTGGATACCTCATTGCACAGGACCCAATACAATATATTAACAGTTTACTGAACACAGGTAATACTAGGTATATCACTATCCCACAGACAATATAGGCCTCGCACTGCCATAACCCCATAGTGCCCTCAAACCACAGTGTCCATACCCTGATGGGATCCCCCAAAGTACAGAGGTGCCCCTGGGCACCCAACCTCCCTGGTGTCCACAAGAGCCAACCCACCCAATGTGTGCGACCGCGCTGCCCACAGTAACTGAAACTGTGGTGAAATTGGGGCACGTTGTGAGGTACCTGCCCAGGTGCTCTAGCACCTGGGTATGGCTGAAAAGCAAAAGGGATCCGCTGATCCAGCGACGTCGTCGTCAGCGAAGCTCCACCTCTGCGGGGGTGGGTTCCAGCTGGATGGTCCCACCATGAAAAGAGTCTCTATTGGTGTGGTGGTCTCATGGGTCTGACAACCGGATTGCCAGTCCGCCGCCGCGTCCTGGCTGTGTCCCTTATACTTGGCACTACAAGGGCAGTGTCCCTATCTAATGCGCCTGTAGCAGCCACAAACTTGCAGGGGAGTCTGGGCCTGGCTGGGGCCTATAGGGGATCTCTAGCCTAGTGCAGTGGTCACTGACACCCTGCAGACACAACCTCATCCCTGTCACTGACACCCTGCAGACACAACCTCACCTCAGCTCCGACTGACGTGGCTCGCACCACACCAAATGTATCAATTGTGTGGAATGGGAATGCTGCAGCCCCATTGGCTGTACTGGGCCATGTGGTATTGCAGCCCCAGTGGCTGCCGGGAACTGTAGTTGCCCTGTGGAGTTGCTTGGTAATGGCCGCCACTATGCGCCTGCACAGCCGCCGCAACTTACTCCCTGCAAAGGGAGCCTCTGGCGACCAGGTTGCCCCTTCATCAGCCGCAGCGGCCTCACACGCCCCTCCGGATGCAATCGCGCACCTCTACTGCCTAACCGGCGGGTCCGCCGCTGACTCCGGCATCCTGCTCCCCCCCTGGGGCATCCTCCCTGCTCCTATCGGTGGTTCCGCCGCTATGTGGAGGTAGGTGGGGAACCAAGGAGTGATGTGCAGAGGGGAGACCTGGTCACACAACATTCAAGTCAATGCCGGTTTTAGCTCCAATAATCCACATTGGAGCTTCTGTGAATTCTGGTGGCTTTTACATAAACACAAAGAAAATGTGTCGCCATACACCGATTTTTTTTATTTTTTACTCCCATTTGCAGACCCTCCAACGTTGGGCACATAACCATAGGTACCATACACTTTAGTCCCTCTGGCAGTGTGATATAGAAATTAAAGCACCTCCTGCGAAAGTACCATAACATTTATTATATGCAAAGATCATTTTACCAATAAAACACTAGTATTGTAGGGCTAATTTGTATATACCTGTGCACACATAAAAAAATGAAGTAGAGATCATATGATCCGCTGATCATTTATTAAGTCAGTCACTGACTTTCTTGCTGCTGTAATTAGCTGAAGGTTCAGAGCTTTCACCAATAGAAGAGACTCAGTGGAGAGTCTACAATCCTTAAATAATTGGAGGAAATATATTAGTGTCAAATGTAAAGGGATTGTTAATCACAATTATTAACCTTTTCACTGCCGGTTGTCCTTGTGCCCAACCTTTGTTGTGCCCTACTTTTGCCAATTAAGTCGCAGCCTGTTTACTGCAGGAGGTGTCTTGTTTTTTTCCAAGGGAGGGTTTGGGGGAATTGTTAAGGATCCAACAGTCGCATTTTACCCCATGATCTAAAAAGATTGTACACTCCTGGAATTAAGTGTCATATAAAGTACTATTTGTTCATGGCACTTCGGGCCACCAATTCTGAGGAAATGTTATATGAATTATACATGATATAATAAAGTGTAACTTTAAAATCGCTGTGATCTTGCTGCACACATTGGCAGCTGTAGCTTTTAGAAGGTAGAAACCGCGGTTTAGGATTTTCCCAATTTGGTAAAGTGGATTTAGATATACTGAAAAATACAGGGCTTATGTGCTGCGATTTTTAGTTGAAAAAAATCTAGCATTATATGTATTGATGGGGAAAAGAACCCCAACACAATAAATAGGATTTTTCTTTGATGCATATTGTGCAATCTTTTGTCTCATAATTGCACCAGCTTTGCCTTGATACATAAGCCCGCGTCCATGGTTATTGCGACCGCAAGACCCGCGCGATCAAAATGCCATAAGGAAAGGAGCGCGGCCATAGACCGCGTGAGCGCGACGAGGTGCGCGAGGAATCCATTAAATTGATTTTGCCGCGCAACGGCGGGTCACGTGCACGGTTCAGACAATGAGGGAACGCCTCCCAGCACGCTCTCCGTCGCGCAATCCTAAAGGCCTTGCATCGCTCCAGCTACAGGCGAGCGTGATGCCGCGTACACAGGCTTGGGCACCATGGACTGCGCGCGAAAAAAGCCAGGCCATAGAGTGTGCAATGAAGTGTGACAGCGCAGCAGATTTTTCGCTAGACAAATCTTTTTTGTTTTTTGTCGCACAACGGCAAGGTCACGTGGGCAGTTCAGCCAATGTGAGAGAACCAGCCTGGTGGCATCACGGTCACCCCTCCCCGTCAGCGTGGATCTCAGGCCATAGATCGCTCGGCCGACAGGCACACGTGGCGCCATACGCTCCGTTGCGTGTGTGCCCACTGTATCTGAGGCCTAAGGGGTGTTTACCAAAGTCTTCTGGCAGCTAAATAAATGCAAAACAGTTGTCTAGATTTATCAAATGAAAAAAAATCCTATTGCTTTTTATAGGAGTTCTTTTTTTTATAAATATGGTGCTCAGTTTTGCACTGGTTTTCCCGCCACGTGACTTTTCCAATATCTTTAGGATATGTGTGTTGGAGCTCCACAAAATAACATAAAAAAGCAAGGATTCTGAGGTTTATCAAAATTGAGTTCAGTTCATTTGTGATGCTGTGTTGGCTAATACCCATTGATGATTATGTTGAAGTGCATTATTCTGACATCTGTTTTTTTGGTGATTCCATTAACTCTTGTGCTTCATAGGTTGGCAGGACTGTGGAGAATCGGCAGTAGAGAACTGACACAAAATGTTGGCGTTTGCTAAAAAAATCTCACATGGAAGATCAAAAAAGACAGTAAAACGATTAGAAAAAAAGGGAGAATTCTCGAAGGATAAACAAAGAATAAAATACTTGCATAACCACTACATCAAAAATATCAATGTTATTGTTTAGATGTACTATTAAGTTGAGATAGATGTCAAGCCTTCAGACTTTGCACATGGGAAATTATGAGTTTTTTTCGACCATGACAGGTTAGAAGCGGTTTAGGGGATTATTTGTCAAAAGATTTCCCTGGCTGTGTTCCAGAAATTTAATTTCTGCCCAGCACATACCTAAAGATGTGTTTTCTGAGCAGATGGCATCAGCTCAGCACCACCAAAGCATTTAAATACTGCACTCTGCTAATATTTGTGTTACACTACTTATTTCCTACTGCAGGAATCAGCCATATCATGTCCTAAACATATGTATGGACATATGTACAAGACTTTAATAAGACGGTTGAAGAGTAATTAGTTGGGACTGTAGTGCGTACATAACCCAGAAATGACAATATAGTTAGGAAACGTTGGGTCAAACAATGGATCAAACCCTAAGAAGTAGCGCAATGTTTTTTGGGGGTCACGCTAAAAAATACATGGAACAAACTGCACCTACGTAATGATATTATTTGTGCCAGTTTCATGTATGTCTGCGACAAGATGAAATGTGTTGGTTTTCTCCGTCACCTTAAAGGTGGTTTAAGTCTTTTTTTTTTTAGTGCAGAACACTTCTAATTCTAAATATGCTGCATTTTAGATATCTATTGCTAATTTTTGTACGAAAATGCTTCAGCGTACACCACGTTCTTGATACATAGACCCCATAGACTCCATCTTGTCATATGTACCCAATGTGTTGCTCCAGTTTCTTTCATAAGGGGCAGATTTTGAAGCATGAACAAAGAAAAAGCATACTCCACTCGAAAAATATACTTTAAAAAAATGATAGTGTATTAGTGACTGGACTTGGAGCTATATTGACCATTATTACAATATTAGACTTATTTAGTTAACCAGCCTGCTTTGATAGTTTGGTGAAAATAGCAGGATACCTCCCACTGAGTGGCACATCTTTCTCTATATTCAAGGATCAGTGAATCACTGGCTTCATTTAGCTTCTAACACTCCCAGGGTATTGCTGGCCCACACCAGGTATACAGTGCACTGCACTCAGTTGGTTACTTTATATCACCATAGACTAGCTAGTTTCTAGAGCACTAGTGGTGACAATGCCTAAGTGCTACAATCACTTCCTTTTTTATAACTTTTTTGACTCACCTATATTTTTCTTTAATTTTGCACTTGTCATTTATTTAATGTTTGAACAATGTGTTGCTCCCCCTTATTGTAATTACCATTATTAAAAGTTATGTTCTAATATCCCAGGGTGCGCACCACAAGCCAATCCTGTCTGGGGAATCTGTGACCTCCATCATAGGTTTCCCCTAGCGCATTTGTGCATGTTTTTAAGCAAGAAAGTTAACATCACCTCAGACCTGGCAAATTTTTTTACGTATATTTGATACATTTTACTATACTCTGTGCATCATATAACTGCCTGTTGACACAAAGTGGAGCAAAGTGCTTAATACATTAAGGTATAGAGACGACACACCTAAATGACGCAGTTTGTGCCAATTTTACTCTAAAACTACCTTTTTATATAGGCCTTATAGTGTCCAAATAACTGTGAAACATGATAGTGTAGTGAAAATCAATGTTATATTTATTATGGCATGCCTCCAACACATTAGCTGAGACTTAAAACCTACTCCAGTGCAATTCATAAATAACCTTTCTTTACTCAAAAACATATCTCTGTGCAACTAAAACCCTTCTTTATTTAACTAGACGCACGTTACACCTTGATGCTAATTCTTTGGTGTACCTGTGTTGGGAAAAATAAATGCATCTGTGTAAATACAAATGTCAGGCATTAGAGGAGCAGGATTTTCCTTTGCTAGTTATAAACAGGGACCCAGCTGGTGATTTGTGGTTCCACACTGCAGTTAATCCAGGCTTTGTCTGGGTAGACAGCCAGCCTCCATAACCAGAATCTACAGGAATATAGCCAGTGATAAACCGTGCTTAATCCACTGGAAATTTGCTTGAAGCAGATTATTGTTCTATTTGTTACACCATCAAAACAACATCTATCTGTTAATGTTGTCTTCTGTTGACATTTAGAGGAAAGACTTTCAGTATTGTGAATGTCACTATAAAAAAAACCACATCCCCATATGGATAATATACGTTTTCTTCCCTCTTTATTTCCCTGTACCCTGATCTCATTAGTTTCTTTATATATTGGGCATTGGCATAAACTACTTAGATTTTTACAAAATGATTAAGAAATATATTCATACAAGAAAGGACACAGAGTCTTCGTAAATTTAAAGCAGCAGTGCCTATCAACCCCCCTTTTTTTTATCAGATCCGCGCTGCTGCATCGGTGTGGGACAGTGGGAGGTGGGAGCTAGCTGCATAGAGCTCTGCTCAGCAACGCTGGCCATCCAGGCGGAAGGTTGGGCCTGACTGACTTCTGGGCAGGCAAGCACAGGGAGCAGGAATTTGCCACGGAGGACTGAGGGCCCTGCCCCCGGAGCAAGCAGAGGCCACAGCACTAGCAGACAGACATGGGAGTTGGACCTGACTTCTGGCCGCCACAGGTCCCAGCTTCCAGCACCGACTGGCTGGGCCCCCAACTCTATATTACCCACTTCCCCCCCCCCCCCCCCCAGCATTTCAGGGTTTAGCCCACACGTAAATTGTAGTTTTCTGCTGTTAACAGCCCAAACGACCTCCACCCCTGTCACTCAGAGAGGCACCATGAGGAGGGGTAAACCCACAGGATAACCTGCCACTGTCTGTAGCTATCAGAACTTACGTGACAGGAAGGCAGAAAGATAGTCTGGACCAGCCATGGCTATATTGGTATATGCTAATTAGTATGAAAATGATATGTTGGACTCTGGGGGTTTAAGACTCGGTACTCTGCTATATATACAGTATGAAGCCTTGGCGGTCATTTTATTTGTAAACGTGACAAAGGGAGGTATAACCCTCAGAAGTGTGTTCTTTCATTCTCTGCACAAACAATGTAAATACAGAAACGTATGAGCTTACGTCTGACACCAGTCCTAGTTGTGTAGCTGCAGTTTCCTCTATCCTTTTACAAACTTCTGGAAAGATGTTTGTGGGACATCTTCTAGCCGAACAGTACTCGGGCCTAGAGATGGGAAAAATATTGGACTGAATTTTAACCTGCTGCGGATTGGCCAACTCCTGTCATCTGCGGAATTTCGCAGATCAGTCTCAGAAAGGCAGTTTCATGTTTTTTTCCCCATATTACTTAATATCCGGCCGACGGATTCTGAATTCGGTCCTGCAAACGGAATCCGATTCTGTTAAATGGAATTATTATGAAAGGAGGAGTATATAAATATCAATGTAAAGAGATCCCGCGGATTCAGATTTCACTTGAATCCATCAACGGATTCTTTAAAATCCGTGCAGCTGAGACCCAACAACGGATTTTGAAGAGTCCGGGCGGCCTTACAGTGAAGTAATCCAGATTTCATTCTGCGGATCAGATTTGACCGAGAAATTCAGCCAGGTTCGCCCATCGTTACCGGGAGAGCCACTGTATGTTATCTTGGAAAATCCTACGCAAGAGTTCCAGTGTTTGTTTGCTCGAGAAAAGCTACTGCACCGACACACTTTATTCGAGTAAATACCCGGTATGTACCTGGCAGATACCTGGAATGCGCCACTCCTAACCTCTGACAAGCCCCGTTGCATTTGCCTTCCCAGCCTGGGTTCATGCCTGGCTGATGGGCGGCTGATCTGTTAAATGATAATGATTAGGATTTAATAGGCTGCAATGCTTCGCGTGTCTACCAGATGGCATAAATTCATGAATTGTAATGCAGTTTATATATATATACTGTGCAGTATTGCAGCCAGCGGGAATAAAATGCTTCAATCCCTGCTTGGAAAATAACTCAATGTACTCGGGCAGAAAACAGTCACAAACCTCAATACACCCGGGTATACCCGAATTCGTGGGACTAGCCAAGCTCGAATAAAGTGTGTCGCCAGTGTATTCTGCCCATATTTTAGAAAGATTTATACCACGTTTCTGCTTAGAAAGCAGAAATGTGGAACCAGCAGTCAATAATGCTACTCGGTTCACTAAGTGCCATTGCACTTCAATCACTACTTAACCTTAGTAACAAACAAAAAAAAAGAGTTATTGGGCCTCTGTATCATGGCACAAAGTGGTGCATTCCAGGAGCAAAAACATTTCCCCAGATGTATCATAAAAATCCACTTGGTTTCAATGAGATTTTTGTTATTTGAAATTGAAATAATAAGGTCTATAGGATATAATGGGATTTGGGGTTTGATGAATAAGGAACAGTATTTTGTTCGTTTTGCCCCAGTGTTGCAGCCAGAAGATTTTGCTGCATATCACCCTTAGCTTTAAATACAAAGGCTGTCATTTATCAAAGTCTCCCGGCTGTGAACTGGGATTTAGCTGTGAAGAACAGCCCATGGGTTAAAATGGGAATGTTTTTTCTTGACTCATTTGGGAGAATTGTTTTGCGCCAGTTTGGACTGGAGATTTTGATAAGTGGTCCCCATTCACTCTTCTCGCAATCTCTTTTAACCTAAAGTTGATGAAAACAAGAGAAGGTACATAATCATTTAAAGATAATGATCCGGTACCCTTTCTTGTCATCTATTATATTTCACTATTAGAAAACATTTACAGATTTTGTTGAGGACATGTAAGTTATATATGGATAGTGGTTTCAATGTCAGATCCGAAAATGTCATTTATTGAAAGACTTCATTCATTTCTGTGACTAATGATAATGTTATATAGGTTTGCTATTAGTGTCTGAGAACCACAACGTGAAGCCATCTGTGAATATTAAGTAACAGAGAGTGCAGGAACATATTCATGTTTCTCAAACCTCTCCATCTGTTCACAATGCTTTTGATGACCCTGGATTAGTGTAGGTCAACGGAGTAACTCTGGATGTTGCATTTCTTTCCTCGTTTGTTCAAACTAAGGGCCATGTTTACTAAGCAGTCTTCTGTCATATGACACCTTCCAGTGCTGGAAGACACCACACAGCTCATTGACTTGAATAGACTGTAAGGTGTTCTCCAGCACCAGAGGGTGTCTTATGGCAGAAGATTGCCTAATATATATATATATATATATATATATATATATATATATATATATATATATATATATATATATATATATATATATATATGCAAAAATGCTCTCAGTGTAGTAATATAACGCCAAGAGATATCAAGAATGGAAACGTTAAATAAAAAGCTGTATAACCACATTGAGTGGAGGATATCATCAAGCTTCCAAAGTGGTAATTTAGTGATTAACAACGCTGTTAAAAGTGTTATTTATCATGTAAATCCCTTATTTAGATATTGTGGGAATAAACAGGGTGGTGTACAATTATTAAACACAGGCACAAATTCCAAAACTCCAGCAATTTGCCTGAACCCTTTTTTAGATAAGATTTTGTCATCTGTAACAGAAACATTTTATTACGTGGAAATTAACCAACGAGGTGTGTTCTGTACAAATTTGGTGAACCTCCTATGATGTAACAATTAAGAGCAATTTGTATTGTATTGTATGTCTTTATTTATATAGCGCCATTAGTGTACATAGCGCTTCACAGTAGTAATACACGTGGTAATCAAATAAATAACAGATAATATAAATAACAGATCATGGGAATAAGAGCTTCAGACATAAAAGTAACATTAAGGAAGAGGAGTCCCTGCTCCAAGGAGCTTGCAGTCTAATTGGTAGGTAGGGAGAACGTACAGAGACAGTAGGAGGGAGTTCTGGTAAGTGCATCTGCAGGGGGCCAAGCTTTATGTATCATGTGTCCAGTATTATCCACAGTGCTATTCATATGCTTGTTTAAGCAAATGTGTCTTAAGGTGGGTCTTAAAGGTGGATAGAGAGGGTGCTAGTCGGGTATTGAGGGGAAGGGCATTCCAGAGGTGCCGGGCAGTCAGTGAAAAAGGTTTAAGGCGGGAGAGGGCTTTATGGTAAATATAGGGCAAGTTTGTTTCCTTGAAAGATAGTTGACACTACTTTTTACCGCCAGGTATGTGGAGACGTCTCCAATTTTAAAGTCACAATCAGGATGGCAGATCAAGGAGCCTACTTTTTGTACTAAACATCACAAACATATTTTTTTTGTGCAAAATTGTTGCACTGAAATCTAATTTTAAAGTGTGCATGTGCGCACCTATGTGCTGAGCTGAAACAACCCTGATGAAGGTGCTTGTATGCACCGAAAGGGTTGATTCTACTATAACTTTTTCAAGTCATTAATATGACCTTTTTTGCTAGTTATTGAAGTCTCTTTAGTTTTTGTGTGCTTGAATTTATTTTTTCATATATGCCAGCAAATTATCTTCTTTTTTTTCTTTATTATTGCTCTGGGCATACAGAAGTTAATAGCGTGTACTAAAAAAAGAATGTTTCTACATTGTATGCGCCAAAAAAAGGGGGAAAATGTGTCAAAATCTTCCGCCATGTTCAACTTGGCATGAATCGCAGAATTAAGTTGCCATGTGCAGCACCAACCAAAAAATGTATTTGACGCAGTTAGGATGTTTCATTATATAGGTTAACATAATGTATTATTTTCACAGTATGGCTAATATGAATAATTGTACCCAAATAATGAATACTTACTAATACTAGTTATAAAAAAATACACATAATATATATCGATCATGTATTTAACATGAGGGTTGCATCAAAAGCCTTTTTATGCAACAAATTATGCTTCATATTGTATGTATGAAGTCTTTATACATATAATACACATTTAATGAACGTTTGTATTACTTTTTAGCACTGAAAGTTTGATGCACGCAACATGTAAAATATTAAGTTATTACACAAGCCCCCAAGTCGTCCTAAAATCAGGGCAAACTATTAGCAGGAAAAATAATTAGCAGGAAAATAATGGGAGGGTCCCTTTTATTTATAAGGTTTATATGTGCTTTGTGCTTGTATATTTCCTTTTGGGATATTCAGATCTGCACAGAGAGCTTGGAGAATGTATCAGTACGTCAGGATCTCCCCGACTGAGCTTTAGCAGCTAGAGGCCATTTATATGGAAGTAAGTCAGTGTCTATGCCAGATGTAATGGGGGAATTTATCAGTCTGTCAGCTGCAGAATCAAAGCAAAACGATTTCAAAACTAAAGCATCAAAAGAAAATGCGACATGTTTTAATGAAAAAGTTTTTTCCTTTATACACCTGGTGCAGTTTCTCACCCCAGTTTTGAGGCCAGGAGACTTTCATGAATAGCCCCCCCCCCCCCCCCCTTAAGTCCTAAATAGGAAAGTCCCTTTTAGGACCAAAGTACTGTAAACTAATGACAGTGGCATGTTCTATAGGTTGAATATAGGGGGCTCAAATCATCGTTTTACAAATCAAACTAGTACAAATGGTTCTATTTAGCAGGGTCTCCAGTCCAAAAACAGCACAGAAGAATGGCACTAGATTTATTAAAGAAGAAAAAAAAAGTTGATTTCTATGGGGGTTATTTTTATTTGAAATATATTTGAGATATTGAAGGTTATTTATATCAAAGTGTCCTGGCTGCAAAGCCGTCAATTTGAATTTCTTCTTTGACAAATGTGTTTTTTTGCACCATTTTCACCCCAGTTTTGCAGCTGTGATAGTTGGATAAATTTGCCCAATAGATAGAGACTATTTTTATTTGCAGCAATAAGCTTCCAGGAATGCCATGCCAACTATTTTTGTTTACCATTGTGGGCAATTATGGTCGTGATAATAGCTTCCTTAAGATATTCACATGGGATGTGTTTTCCTCAAACTGGGATTTAATCACATGCATTAACAATAAAAGCACTGATACAATCAGGAGCATAATAACAATTAACTTAAATTCGATGATTTATGCCAGTAATAAAATTGTAAAATAAGTTTTGTTGGCAAATTACCTCTCCAGGAAAAATACCTTTGTAATCCAATAGAAGTTTCATACAAAGGGTTTAATCAAACACACTGGGCGGGATCCCCTTTCATTTACAACCTTTTGAAACCTCAAATCCCAGAGATGCAAAGGTGACTCAGCTATCTAGAGCTTCAACCTTATAAACATGAAGATCGCAAATGAGGAGCAATTACTATCGGTTAATAATGCCTAATATGATGCATGGTTTCCCTCAATTAAGTGCTCTGAGATTTCAGGGCGAGAAAAGAAAATGCTTTTGTCAGACAATAGTGGGGGGAGGATATAGGTGGCCCAAGGTAACAAAGCGCAGTAAAATAAAGTACAGACACTAAGCAGTCAGAAATAACAAAACATGCTATATATGCTCTTAGTTGTGGCATTTGATGGATATGTTCAAATAAATGGATAAACACTTAGGGGCTGATACGTCAAAGCCAATGTGGAGCAAAATGTGTCTTTTTCATTTAGCTTCTTTATTTTGTCTGTGGGTCCGATGTGCTCTGTGCATCGAAAGCACATTCTGTCGCAAAGTCGTTATTTTGCAACTGGCGCTGATTTATACCTGCGCTACGCTGCACCTATGTATTAGTCTGAGTTGCGACATTTTTGGGTATGTCTGATTGAGACGAGCAATTTATTGAACACGTGGGAGGAGTTAGGCCAGTGTTACATTTGCATATCGGCGCAGGTCTATGTATTAAAAAATGTGCGGCTTGCGTTACCTTTCTTGATGATTTTCTGCGTTGGTTTTCTCCGTCACCTTAAAGGTAGCGTAATTTTTTGGATGCAATATACTAGTAGCAAAACATGTGCCAGATTCTAAAACAGTTCGGAAAAACTCTTCGCCAGGCCATTTTGGATGACACCAAAGGAGATTATGAAATCAAAAATATGTAACGTTTCAAACAGACAAAAATGCTGTTTTTTTTTTTTTTTCCTACACATCTGTGTCAGGGCACACGTACCTCTTCATACATAGAGCCCTATATGTCAAGGCACAAAGGGAGTCATTCTGGGGCAAAAAAACTGCACAAGATGTATCAAAGAGAAAAATTCTATTGATTTCAACAGGACTTTTTTCTTTGATACATATAGCTATTTTGCACCAGAATTGCTTCACTTTTGTCTTGATAAATATGCCCCAAAGTATCAGGCATGCGCCAGGTGGCATTTTCTGGTTAACAATTTGCACCAAATGTAAGAAACCCATATACCTGCGCCAGGCAGCGTCTACGTATTAATCATAGTTGCGTCATTTTCGATATGTCTGTGATGAGATGAGGGATTTATAAGCAAGTGTCAGGAGTTAGGGCAGGTTTACATTTGCACAGGGCCGCCGACAGGACTCGAGTTTTGACCAGGGGCCCCACCGGACACCCCTTCTGTATCGGCGGCCTTGCGAGCCCCACTTAATTACCCTCACTCTCAGTCAATCCTGCTCCCTCAATACCCCCCTCCCCCTACACTCATTCCTCCCTCCCCTGCTGGCCACACACACTTTCCTACCCCCTCCCCCACAAACAATCACCCCAAACCCACACAATTCCCCCCCAGAATACCCACACCACCCCCTTCACACTCAAAATGCAATACCCCCCTCCCACACTCAAAATGCAATATCCCCCTTTCACACACACAATGCAATATCTCCCCCTCCCACACAATGCAATAACTTCCACACAATTCAATAACCCCCCCCCCCTCACACACACCCACACAATTCAATAACCCCCCACCCCAACACACACACACACAAAGTACAACACACACACCTACGGTTGCCAAATATCCAGTATTGAACTGGACTGTCCTATATTTGGACACTCTGTCCAGTAAAAATGACACGTAATACTGGACCGGTATTACCTCTCTGGTCATAAGGAACTGACCAGCTTGGTAGGGGCACAAGATTTGCCCGGAGCAGGCAGAGAGCAGGGCTGCTGCTAAGGGGCTGGAAAGCTCCCTCCATCCTGATTGGCTGCTGCTGGGTAATGCAGCCAGTCAGGAGGAGGTGTCAGGAGCCTGGGGATGGGACCAAGGAGAGGATGAAACAGCAAGGAGCGGTAAGAGGGGTGTGTGTGTGTCTCGAGCACATCACACCTTTCACTATTGTGTCCAGTATTTTTGAAGAAGCTGCCTGGCAACCCTACACACACCTCTTCCTGGGGGTCTGAAGCCTCTCCCACGCCGGGTCTGCCTCTCTCCCCAGCTGCCGCCAGGCCTCTCTCCCATGCCGGGTCTCTCTCACGCTGGTGTGCGCCGGGAGCTGGGCCCATCCAGAATCTGAACCAGCTTCCCGCCGCCCCCTGGCAAAAGAGAGGGAGGCCCGGTGGCAATCAGAGCCCCGACACGGACAGGAGAGAGAGACAGACCCGCAGCTGAAGGGGAGAACTGGGGCCCGGCAGCTGTGGGGTTACTTGTAGCCGGATGCAGGAGACCTCTGGACCAACTTCCAGCACTAGCCGACTGGGCCCCCTGCTGTGAGTGGACCTGCATTTGCATATTGGTGCACGTCTATATATTAAGAATCTTTTCTTGCTTTGATTTTCTCTGTCACCTCATATAAGCACTCCTGGTGACCTTTTTTAAAATAGGATTGAAGCAGGGGGTCTCCAGAGCTGAACCACAATAATTTAAGTGCTAGGGACCACCTGCTTCCCGAGATACTTACCTCAGTAAGGGGTTGCCAGTATCTCCTTCATGTTTAAATGTCCCGCATCACGTGGGCCAATAGGAAGCTGAAAAGGATGACATCACGGCTTCCTATTGGCCAACAGGACATGGGACATTAAAAGCCATATAGATAGCTCCGTCTAGGCTGCTATCGGCACCCCATTCTGAGGTAGGTATCTTGGAAGCAGGGGGTCACTGGAGCTTACATCAACGTGGTTAAGCTCCAGAGACCTTTGCTTCAAACATATTTTGTTAAAATGCACACAAACAAAAGAGGCACCAGGAGGGCCTCTTTAAAGGTGGCGTAAGTCTATTTTTTTAAGCTCAAAACGCTAGCGCAGCATGTGCCAAAATCTTCAAGAATAGAAATTCTCCTGATCAATTTGCTGTGTTTCAGGCAAAAAAATATATATCTCCCTGCTGCAAAACTGGGGCAAAAATACTGCACCAGATATATCAAGGTACACAATCTCAAAGGTTTAAATGTGTATGTAATAAGATTTGGGACATGGCCTGTTACGTACGGCACACCTGTGGGCACGTGACCTACACATGGTACAAGGATTAATACACAGCTCGCAAGCTGGCGCTCTCTTCCCTTCCAAAGGTCTCTCAAATGAACAATATCTCCCCTCAATCTGTCCCCATACAGTATACCATCTGTCACGAACAGCACGCAAGTGAGCACGTGACTTAGGCTGGGGCCATGGTGCCTTTGCCTGCGCGGAGGCGTGTGGAGTCTGTGAAGTGACCCGCGTGAAGCGGGTACTTTCGCTGGCATGGTGGACGGGCCGTGGGGGGCGTGCCTAGGGGCGTCACGGAGCTGGTTCGCCCTCATTGGGCGAACCGCTCACGTGACCGGCCTGTCGCGCCAAGTTATCAGTTTCAACTGATTTCTTGCGCAACGCTCGCCCCCTCCCGCTTCCGTGCGTACACACACTCGCACGCCGCATGGACGCATTACTGCCTTAAGGCAATCTGATCACTCAGCATGCGGATGCCTCGGCACAGTCTGCGGCACCATGGCTCCAGCCTTAGATATGCAACCAGGGTTAATACACATGGCTACTCTAGCCAACTCGCCTTTCTCCTGCCCAGGGTACTTTCAATGAGTTAATATTAACCCCTTACTCAATTGCAATCAGATCTATGTGCTCCCAGCAGCCGAGAAATTATGCAAAATATGTAAATTAATATATCTGCTAGGGTCTCAGATCCCTGTTTATTATAGAAAAAAACTATGCACTTAACACACGAAAATCTGTTGTAGCAAAATGTGTCCGAAAATGTAAATACTATCTCCACAGTGTGCTCAAGTTCATTCAGAGTAAAATAGCAAATGTGTGGTGCTGCAAAAAAAAGCCTTTAAGGACAAAAAATATATCTTGATAGGAGAATCCTGTGGTGCAACCCCCCTGTGGTTGAATGGCTGAATAAGCCCAAATAGAATAGGTGAAAGCTGCTGATATAGCTCCAGTAATAAACCGACTAGCGGACTAGGGTCCCCACAATCACTGCAGTAAGGGACCTCACATATATGTGAACCAGCATATAAATGTCGGAATGGAGATTAACCAGATAATATCCAGATAGTGAGATAGTAAATTGAAGTAATTACTCACTCAGAGTCAGCTTGTCCTCCTTCTCATCCCTGTAGATGTATCTTCATCCACTTGAGGGGGGGTGTGCATCCGTTTTTTCTTCAGTCCTGAAAGTTTGCAGATAGGAAAAAGCAGGCACCGGCAGCCACACAGGATCAGCAAATAAAGGTTAATAAAGAGAGCTAGTTCCCATACAAAGGTTTAATGGATACTGCAAAAAGAATACAACGACATTGTGGGGTGCTGAGCCCCCCCCACCAACGCGTTTCGAGCGCTAGCTCTTTATCAAGGTCTTGATCAAGCGCTCGAAACGCGTTGGTGGGGGGGGCTCAGCACCCCACAATGTTGTTGTATTCTTTTTGCAGTATCCATTAAACCTTTGTATGGGAACTAGCTCTCTTTATTAACCTTTATTTGCTGATCCTGTGTGGCTGCCGGTGCCTGCTTTTTCCTATCTGCAAACTTTCAAGTTCATTCAGAGCCCCAAAGGATTACTTAATAAAGAATTGTTTAATACACATATAAAAATACAGTGCTTCAGATTACAGAAAAAGATAATTACAAGTACATACAATTACAGTAAATACAAAACAGTTTCTTAAAATAACATAATAAAACATAAAACAGAAATCCCTATACAATACTTTACCATATGCCATAGGTTTTCCCCAGAGAGGTCACTGGCGTAGAAATATGAGAATTCACGTGTTTGGTCCAAAACACACCTCTGTTGAATTCTGATTTCATAACTCCAGGGCAAGACCTATATACTATTCTTCTCCCATTGAAACAACATAAGCCCACCACTCTCGTAAATCAGCTGCTAGGTTGACGATTTTACGACTTAGAAAAAACCTTGCTATAAAAAGCGTTTAAAATATTGACTCAATATATAAATGCTCATAACTTCATTTCCCCAATACTTACACAGACGTGAGTCATATGAATAGATTCAGGTGATTATGACGGATGTCACAGGACTAATTATGACGCTCTTGCTCTTAAATTGTACTGACAAATGGATATCTGTCCTTCACACCTCTCACCCATGTAGTATGTGGTAAGGTTTGATTTATCTTTTTGCCACAATGATGAATATGTATCTCTCAGTATGCAGAGTAAATGACGCCACACGATATTTTCATTTTTAATAAAGTCCTCCAAGTAAGCGGTGACCTTTGTGTCACCTTCTTTCTGTGATGCACAAGGGATGTCTCAGGAATGTTAGTTTCCTTTGAGGCTGACAGAGTAGTACCTGGCTATCATTTATTGCCTTCTAAATGACATATGTCACTTTTAGTGGGCCATTAATGATTGCCTCCTCCCCAATAGTATTTTTAAAATCAAATTGTAGCTACATTAACCCCTGAAGCACCAGATTCATTAAAAGACTTAACATCTCATGATACTACTTTATTTTTTTGTACTTTTCCTGATACTCTACCATATGATCTGAAATGTTGGGATACCAAGAATTTCTCCCTTTGAGCGCATCTTTATCATTGTTCTCCACCAAAATCTAACTCACAGTTCTTGTGACCTTGACTCCTAAATCCTTTAAATCTCTAACATATATTATTAGAATTTAGTTCCATTCCTATGATGCTCCCTTCCCCCTGTACCCATGCCCATTCCTGTTTAATGTCGTTTTTTTTTTTTGTTTGTTTGTTTTTCCACAATTTTACCTTTTCCCCATTTTTATTTTAGTGCTAGTGATTAATTGTGCTGGTTTTGTTCAACTGTATTGTTCTGAAAATAGTAAATAAATAATAAACAATAAATAATAATTTATGCACAATTTCTTTATATTGATACATTTTTTCTATACCAAAGACTTCTAAACAACTGTATTAAATATAAGAATTTTTTTTATTAACTAGCCTCTTACTGTATATGTTACACCGCTGAAAGTAGAATTTATATTTTTAAATACTGTAGTAGGTCAATTAAGTTAAATGTCTACCCAGCTTCAGGTTACCATATTTAAAATGATAAAAAATATATATATTTCAAATTCTTAGAGTTATCTTGTTGTTTTTTTAAGGCATTAATCTCTAACTTTGAAGAAATATGAAATAAAAATTGCTTGCCAACTAGCTTCTAGTACCACAAATGTGATTATTATTTATGTATTATCACATATGCAATCATGCAAGTAACACAAGGATTATAACAGTTCAGACAAAAGTATGATAAATATTATACATATATGTGTGTGAGTGTGTGTGTGTGTGTGTGTGTGTGTGTGTGTGTGTGTAAAGAGTCAGATAACCTAGCACCATTCCACACTGTCATAAGCCTTTTAAGAAGCTTTATAGCACGCATTATTACAGTTTAAGGGATACATTTTTAGACTTCTATAAGCAGCCTCCATCAAGACAGCTTCCAGAAGCAGGTGCAAATTTTAGTCTCTTTCTACGGCATAGGAAGGGTGTATATAATCCTAAACAAAGGGTTATTTATTAAAGTCTCTGCACTGTAAAACTGGGGCAGAAAAATCTGCACTGGATGTATTCGGAAAGAAATCCCAATTAAAACAAATAGGATTCTTGTGTTTGATAAATTTAGCGCGGTGCTTTTAACCCCCGGCTGCACCAAATTCATCTTGGAAAATGGTTCTCATTGAAATCAGTGGGGCAAAACTGCTGCACCAAAAAATGCTTCACATTTATTAAATGAAAACAATTCATTTGAAAATAATGGGTTCTATTTATCAACATTTACTGGCTACGAAACTGGAGCACAATTGGAAAAAGCCACCAAACAGCAGCAGAAAAAGAACCGCCCTACAAGAAATGTGATTTTTTCCCCCTGTGAATCTGGTGCTGTTTTTTTTACTGAAGTTTAGCAGCCCTGAGACTTTAAAGCTGTATGTACTAAGTGCTGCCAATGTAATAATTGGCATTAAATTCATGCAAGGCAAACAGTATATTGTGTGTGTGTGTGTGTGTGTGTGTGTGTGTGTGTGTGTGTGTGTGTGTGTGTGTGTGTGTGTGTGTGTGTGTGTGTGTGTGTGTGTGTGTGTGTGTGTGTGTGTGTGTGTGTGTGTGTCTGTGCTAACCTTTTTTCTTCAATGTGCACAGTAAGCGTAAAAAAAAAATTTGGTGAGATATATTGGCTCACACAGGTGTTAAAAGAGATGGAGCAGTACAGATGCCAATGACAAACACATGTCACACACATGTAAATGGTATGTACTAAAAGAATTTGTATATTTCTGTCAAGCTATTAGAAACTGTGTCAAAATTGTACGCCAAGTTAAACCTGACTAAATCCTACAAAGTCTATTTATATTGTTAGCGTTTAAGTGGTTATGTTTCAACAACAACAAAATGTTTACAGAACATGATACAGTACAGTATATATAAATACATAACATGATTATGTATATATGTGGGAGTGGGAGTCTGTGGCGGGGGACACCTGACTTTTTCCATTATAGGAGGCTTCTGCAATTCGTTTTTTGGTCATATCAACCACACAGATTTTGGTGACGTATCATAATTTAACATCATTGTGATACATGCTCTTGTACTGGATTCTTTGACATTATCCTAGGCAAATTTTGTTCACATGCAATCTAGGATTATATTTCAGGCATACTTCTATCTATAGTACACAGCTCTTACAGGATAGTGCCTTTTATTGAGCTACCAATTTTTTGGATTGAATGTATTTGACTGTCTATCATAACAGCCATTGGTGATCCTTTTGACCAATTAATGTGCCTTTGTCCTCATCTTATATCTGTATTGTCAGTTGTGAGTCCCCCTCCTCTTTTATAATTCTCCCCCTGTTTTTATCTTTATACTAATACATTTGTAACAATAACCATAGTTTGGTATGCCCGTGTGCTTTATTATAAGGATACTTTTTTGTTGTGCTATATATATACACATGAAGACTATTATAAAATATATTCCAAATGAATAAATATTTACTAATACTAGTTCTAAAATTAAAAAATACACAACTCTGTTTGCATCTAAATCATAGAAAGCAGGTATGCAACATGGGGCAAAGTATCAAAAGTCCCCATGAATTAAGTAAATGGAGAAACACAAGGATTTGGGGAGAAATGACTTGTCACATATTTTAATGGGAAATATCTATTATGAGTGATCATATACTGGCTCTAAATGTAAATGTCAGTCCATTTTTCTCCTTTAAATAGTTTTCATGTATTTCCTGATTTATAGCAAAGAATAAAAACACTTATGAGTACATTAACATGTTTCAGACAGGTCTACAAACCTATTTCCCACATAGTCACTCAGTAACAATGCTTCCACCGCAGCCAGGGATTCTGGGTAATAGGAGGGCCGGCCTAAGTGTTTTCAGGGCCTAAGTGTTTTAAGGGCCTAAGACGGCACACTGGTGGCGACGCCCCTCCGTTGGAAGTAGTCAGGGGTACTTACCTGCCAGCCCGGGCGATTCCTTGAAGAGCAGCTCTCCTCCTGAAGT
Source organism: Ascaphus truei (assembly GCF_040206685.1). Lineage (NCBI taxonomy): Eukaryota > Metazoa > Chordata > Amphibia > Anura > Ascaphidae > Ascaphus > Ascaphus truei. Next base: position 67,198,608 of record NC_134489.1, on the reverse strand, counting down.
GTCATGGCATCATGATGTTGTGGCGTCATTTGATGGGTCGCCATGACAATGTGACACTGCAGGAGGATGGCCGCTCCGGAGAAGGTAAGATACCCCCCTCTCAGCACACACACCTTGGGGTGAGAAGCGGTCCTGCCAGAATGTGGAGCTCCGAGCTACCTCCTTCATCTCCCCGCTCCAGTCAGGCTGAAGTTGGATCCCAGCACTGACAGGAGGAGGGAGAAGAGGAAGCGCAGGGCCCCCGAAGGTGCAGGACCCAAGACAACCAACCGCCTTGCTTCCATGCCATACGGCTGAGCCTAGTCCTGATTTATAGGAACCGCTTCTCACCCCAAGGTGTGTGTGTATGCCACTCTTCAAAGAATCACCCAGGCTGGCAGGTAAGTTAAAGCCGGCAATTTGCAAATGAATTAACTTGAGGATTGACCCTCAGCACTTTCACGTCATGTGATCACCCCTGGTGTGATCACATGACACGACTTGTGCCTGGATACCGGAAACCGAAATGGAGGGGACTGCACTTCCTTTTCGATTGGGCTGGTGTTTGATCAGAGCGGTCAGTCAGATCACCCACTAGAAAACAAGCAAGCTGACCATGAACTACGGGGATGTAATAAGGGCACTGTAAAGGTGAACAATTCTTTAAGAAATAAGTCCTAACTATGAAGGCATGAAGAATCTGCCAATCAAGCTGTTTTAAAGGTGACAGAGATTAACATTGCATTAAACTGAAAAGCTTCTCTGACTGGCAAAAGGTGGAGAGTGTGGGTAATGGAAAATGTTACAAATTGGAGAGGGAAAAAAACTCAGTGGGAGCAAAGGTGATAATTATTCTGTGAGAAATTATTAATTGGGTCAGGAATTTGGAAACGTGAAAGAGTGTTTCCCTTCAGTGTATTAACCCTTGCTAGCTGGTTCGTAATGATTTGCGCTCCAACTCTTATCCATTGGTGAGCATTAAGTATGATTTATCTTCTGTAAATAATTACCTCATCCTTCCAAAAACAGGCTGTCTGCTCCACACTCTTTTTTTTAACCAATGTGACAGTGATAACTTTAATATGGTAGAATTTATGCATTTGAAAATGAATCACACAAGTACAGTTTTGTTTTTTTTAATTGTACTTTTAAACAATTTTTACAAATTTAAACATTTGTCACTGTTTTCCCTTCCAACGGAATTTCAGATGGAGTATATGGTAATGGCCAACAAATGGCCATAAAACATCTAACAGTGCCAGAAGATAGAGCGAATGGGCTATAAGGTTTCTTCTGATGGCTGATGGAATAGCACCACTCCGTAATTATGGCCCAATATGTCTTATTTGCTCAACTTTAATTATAAACCAATCAGATTTATTCAAACAAATAATCTCTCCAAGAATCTCTCCTAGACCCTCTACAATCTGGCTTCAGTACTGCTCACTCCACTGAAACAGCCCTCAATAAAATAACTAATGACCTCCATTCTGCCAAAGACAGAGGTCATTACACTCTGCTCCTACTACTCAACCTCTCTGCAGTATTTGATACGTTGGACCATCCTCTTCTCCTTCACATTCTCCATACTCTTGGCATTCGTAACAAAGCTCTATCCTGGATCTTCTCTTACCTCTCCCATCGTACTTTCAGTGTCTCTTCTGCTAACACCTCCTCCTGCACTATTGACCTCTCTGTTGGGGTACCCCAGGGCTCTGTCCTGGGACCTCTCCTCTTTTCTCTGTACACACGCTCTCTAGGTGACCTAATCACATCTCTTTTGTTCAAATATCTCCTCTATGCTGACAACACACACATTTACTTTTAAACCCCTGACCTTACAACTGTTGTACAGACCAACGTTTCTGAATGTCTCTCTACGATATCATCCTGGATGGCCTTCTGCCGACTTAAACTTAACATGGCAAAAACAGAGCTCCTCATACTTCCTCCCAAACCTGGCCCCACTACCTCCTTCCACATTACTGTTGGAAGTTCAGTCATACACCCAGTAGTGCAAGCACGATGGCTATGGGTCACACTCGACTCCTCTCTCACTTTCTCCACTCACATTCAAAATGTATCTAAAACTGCTTTTTCCTCTGCAATATCACAAAGATACGCCCTTTCCTCTGTTGCTCGACTGCTAAAACTATGACACCGGCCCTCATTCTCTCCCGTCTCGATTACTGTAACCTCCTGCTGTCCGGCCTTCCTGGCTCTCACCTGTCTCCCCTACAATCTATCCTAAACGCTGCTGCCAAAATCACTCTACTCTTTCCTAAATCTGTCTCAGTGTCTCCCCTGCTGAAATCTCTCTTCAGACTTCCTATTAAATCCCGTACCACACACTCATTTCTCCTCCTCACTTTTAAAGCTTTACACTCTTCTGCCCCTCCTTATATCTCAGCCCTAATTTCTCGCTATGCACCATCCCGACTCTTGTGTTCCACTCAACGATGTCTTCTCTCTACCCCCTTTGTATCCAAAGCCCCCTCCCGCCTTAAACATTTCTCACAGACTGCCCCACACCTCTGGAATGCCCTTCCCCTCAATACCCCTCAATACCCTCTCTATCCATCTTTAAGACTCACCTTAAAACACACCTGCTTAACGAAGCATATGAGTAGCTCTGTGGCTACCACTATACACCGGAAACATAAAGCTTGGCCCCTTGCAGACGCACTTTCCAGTTTGCCCTCCTACAGTATCTGTATGCTACTCCTAACAATTAGATTGTAAGCTCTTCAGAGCAGGGATTCCTTTTCCTAAATGTTACTTTTATGTCTGAAGCACTTATTCCCATGATCTGATATTTGTATTATTTGGTATTTATATGATTGTCACGTGTATTACTACTGTGAAGCGCTATGTGCATTGATGGCTTTATATAAATAAAGACATACAATACATACATACATACTGGGAAGACAGAGGACAGGACAAGAGAGAAATCGAGCAGAGATTGCGGATCATTTACTAAGCAGTGCTATGCCATAAACCACCTTCTGACACTAGAAGACACCCTGCTGCCCATTTGAGTGAATTGAAATTGAATTAATGACAGTGTTGTTTAATAGGTTAAATCTAGATAGTTGGTACCTGTTTAAGAAAATGAGTGTTTTAATCTATTTTGAATGTTTCTTAGAAAAAGGTCTGTAAACATTGGGGGGTCATTTATTACAATCTGCTTTCAACGAGAAACATTTCTTATTAATACATTTGGGTCAGTTTTTCTGCCCCGGTTTTGCAGCTGGGAGGCTCTAATTCATAACCCCATTGGAAGCTACTCAAACACACTGTATCCCTGCCAGGAATTCAAATTATTCTCATGCAGGACTGCGCCCTTAAAGGGGCAATGCCTCACGGCACCAAACTGAATAAATTGCAGAAAAATGTTTTATTGGTAACATTTGGTGATTTGATGAGGATAACCATTTTGAAATAATCTTTCAATATGATGCTGGATCCGATAGTTCCAAACTCCAGAGACATTACTTTTCCTTACATAACTCTTTTTTTGTGATCTAAAAGAGCAGTACCCTCGTGTACTAGTGGCGGCGACATATTTAAGGGTTAAATCTTTGCGAATTATGCCTCTTTAAAAAAAAAAAAAAAAAAAAATCTGACACTAATATGTATTTTGTGTTATTTTGTAAACGTAATTAAGAGTTTAGACTTGGGAGGAGTTTGATTTCCTGTGGCTGCTCCCCTCTGTGTGATGCCACTGTGTGATCAGCAAGAGTTTGCACAGACACAGGGGCTTATGCAGAGAGGTACTGCTTAAATTCGCCGCAGGATTGGAATTTATTGTTGTGCTATGCAGGGTACTCCAGTAGCGCGGTGTGCCTGAAATTGCTAATTAGGCGAGTTTCACTTGGCGTGAAACTCGCCATTCAGAGCCGCGTGGTATTTGCCCACAATACAGCCAACTTTTGTTGGCGGGCAAAATTTCCCCTGAACGCACCATTTAATAGCTCCGATTGGTGCGTTCATGCGCATCGGAGCTACTGGAATCGTGCGTCTTTTAACAGTGGCGAACTCACGCTTCTCGCCACCCGTCTGGCGAATTTGACTAGTCCCTCCAAGTTCTCGCCACTAACTCTTTGAATGCGGACATTTTTGCCGCAAACCTGCCGAATTTGACCTTACCGTACCTCTCTGCATAAGCCCCACCGCCCACTATTTTCCTTAGCTCTATTGGCTCTCCGATAGGACATGGTGTGATAAGGGTAGTTGAAAGACTTGGGCCACTATAGAATAGAAGATCCAAGGCACAACGTTTCGACCTTCTCTCAGGTCTTTTTCAAGTGACTGAAAAAGACCTGATTATGACATAACATACAGTGGATGGGGCTAATCAGAATGAAAGAAAAGAGGCAGAGACAGACATCAAAGAATCATTTTATAAGTATTAGAAGTGTCAAAGGAAACATTTTATTTTCTTCCTAAGATAATATTAAAAAGGGTAATTTCCACCCAATTACGTTTGGTTACAGAAACCAATATTATTTTGTAGACATTTTTCTAAATTGTGTTGGATTGCCTCTCTTGCTTTTTGCATATTTCCTTCTGAAGCCCCTGGAGAAATATTGATTTGAAATAATTTTGTGGTCACTTAAATATAGCTGACATTGGACAAAAACCTACATTATTTTTCTGTAGCTTTATTTAATTTAGTTTAGTTTCTGCCAAGAGCTAGACGTTAGCTAAATAGTTTTATGGGAACGAGACTATATTTTCTTGATGTTAAACAATTTCAATTATGATACCCACAAAAATATTGATAATTAATTAATATTGAGAATTGATATAACTGGTAAAAATGAGGCGATCTCTCATTGCCTTTCTCCACCTAATTTATGTATGGCTCTTATAATGGCGCCTGTGGGACACCATTAGTAAAGTTAATGATATTTTCTATCGACTAACACCAGTCTCATTAGCATAAATCTGCCTTTAACTTTTGACATATGAATGAAGTTTATATTTATTTAAAAAATATATATAAAAAAAAAATATATATTTTTAGAGCCTGCTGTTAATTACCAGAGTGCTACTGTATAATTAATAGAATAAGATAGACAAGAGCCCATCAACCAGTGTTTGGAGGTCTGTGTATCAAGGCAGTTTTGGAAATAACTTGATCCTAAAAAAGACATCTCTCTTCTATAGGGGCCTATTAATTAAACTGTGAATTTGTAGTTGATACTGGAAATTCACCCTATTCAATAAGATTTTTCAGTACAGAAACATTGCGTCAAATGCATACACTATACATGGCAAAAGAGATTCTGAGATATAGCGCATTTTGTAACATGCCAGGCTAGGGAAGTCACTCTTAAAAGTGCAAGCTCATGAGACTGAACGCTTCACAGTAATGTGTTGAAAGGATAGATGATCAATGCTTTAAAAAGAATCAAAACAGAAAAAAATCGATTTTTTTAAAGTTTTTTTACCATTCAACCTGTAAATGTTGGTAAAAATGATAACTTCACATTTATGGTGGGTTAAATCTAACTATTAGATACCCCCGTGGTATTAGAAAAAATGCAATATAAAGGATTTACAAAATCATCAATCACCTATCTGTAACATATTTAATATATCACATCCAATTGCTCAATGTTATCATACGTGAGACTAAATTACACTTTTACCTTCTGTGCAATACTTTTTCATTATACATACAGACTAACCATCAACCTCTCCAAGGTAAGGTACCTAAGCATAAGTAGGCTTTAATGTCAGACTCACACACAGGTGAAATTACTTGTACAAAATCACAATTAAGCAGATTAATCGTCAGGTCTGTTCTGTAGGAAAGGCAAAAAATACATATATTTCTATTTATACCCAGGCTCAAAACCTAGATTTTTTTTTACGTAGAGTAATCTATATCATGCCTTGGTCACTCAATTGGAGTAGAGCATTAGCATAGTAGATTTTGAAAGCCTCACAATCTTCTTAGTTTAAAATAATTCGCAAGCAGAAAATGGAATGTGTCAAAGCTAACTTTTCTAGCCTCAATTTATACTGTAGATAACTTTGAGTCTAATTTTAATGTTAGACTTCTGTGACTTGCCAAGGATCATAAACAGCTGACACTAAGAATTGAGTTAGCGATTTAGCTCTGTAGTTTTACAATGAGGTCACTTCTGTGAAGTAACAAAGGAAAAAATACTATCTTTGAATGTAGAGTAATTATATTAGTCAAATAATCGGTGTATACTAATTTGACTGTGTAGCCAGTTATGGACATAGCAGGGTTTAGGCCTCGTTCAGGGTGCAGGCTTCGGAGGGAGGGCGTGCTGACGTGCGAGCTGCCATGGGACACAATGTATTCAAATTGAATACTGGTTGTCAGGCTAGCAGCTGCCCTGTCTCCGAAGTACGGAGTTGACGCTGGCTACAGTTTCAATAAACAAAAAATTCGTTTTTTGAAGCTGCAGCAGCGTCACTGGGACCTCGGCAGCCAATGAAATCATTCTTGAGAATGATTTCAAGACTGCAACTTGGATCCCTAACCTCACGTCTGTAGCCCCGCCCCCTCCCCGTCTCCTCAACTCTGAAAAAAGTCTGCTGGGGAGGATGAACACACATCGCCCAGCAGACTGCCGCCCTTCCTCCCGAACGCCCGCCCTCCAACTCCTGCCTCTGGCACCCTGAACGAGGACTTAGGAATGTGCAAGCACTGTCATCACACTGGGCCTCATGTCTAGTGTATCGAATAATGCCTCAACTTCTAAAGTATCCAAATGAACAAAACATTTAGAGAATTTAAAATATCTAGAAAGCTATTTAAATATGATCTTAAAAATAAATACACTGTTTTGGCAAAGTTGGGTAAGCCATTGTTTAGGGGCACATAGTGACTGAAGAATATTTTTGGAGAGTTACATAATAATGTGATGTGTTTTAAAGTGCAGTAGATGCTAAATCCTCAATGCTTTGTTGAAATCCTTAATTGTTTAATACTATACAACAAGAGGTCACACCGCTCACTAGCAAACAATAAGTGCAAGGATGAAAATAATGAAATATGTCAATGTGCCTAATTGCCTAGAATGGCTATGGGTGCAACCTATGTACTGGGGATACTGAATATCAAGTAGAAGAACAGCTGATGAAGTCAACTGAACTTCTAAAGAACGTACATTTAATGGTGCACCCCTCAGTGTGTACCATTAAATGTACTTTCATTAGAAGTTTGGTTGACTTCATCAGCTGTTCTTCATACTTGATATTGTTTATACTATCATATTCTTAGGTTTCCCCTTTGATTGGTGACATAAATAAATGAGCACTGAGTCCAAAGTACTGTATGGAAAACCTAAGGTGCGGATTCGATATTTTCTAAAATGAACGATTGGCCGCTTCAAAGAATATTACATCGACCCTTAAGTATGAATGTCCCAAAGCTGAAAATGAGGTAAAACAGAGTAAAGAAAAAGACCTGTTTTTTGGAAGAAACACCATCTTTTAACTGCATACTCCATTTAAAAGTATATGTTAATTGTTAATTGCAATTTACCTGTAAAAGCAGTAATCCATACTGCTAGTTTTTCTTTACATACATCTATTTATTACACTTATTTTATACAAAGGCTCCCCCAGAGCTAACTCCAAGCTACGGGGATACCCCAGTTCCAGAGATACTTCATTTTGAAATTGCCTTACAAAAACGCTTGTCTGGGAGAAACAATATGGTCACTGGAGTTAGCCTCAGTCTGGCGGCAATAGAAAGCTGTAACATCACTGTGAGATGACATTGCAATTCCAAATGGGTGATCCTGTAGCCATCTTTGTTTTTCCTAGCAAGTACTGGCAAAAGTAAAAAACAAACAAACAAAAACAAAAAAAATATATATATATAAAACCACAAGAAATGAAAAACCCACAATAAGCATTCTGAAAAATCAAGAAATATCAAAGAACAAATGTGTTAAACCAATAAATGAAACACAGAAAATTAATAGAAAAACTGTTTTTTTTATTAATTTCTCTGTGTTTCATTCATTGGTTTAATAAATTTGTTCTTTGATATTTCTTGATTTTTCAGAGTGCTTATTGTGGGTTTTTCGTTTCTTGTGGTTTAATATAGGTTTTCCCCATAGCACCACCACCAGCCTTACTGTGGCTTTATTTAAAGGTGGTTTTGATTTATTTTCAATTAATAGTGATTAGTGATGCGATAGTTTGTGTGTTTGTTTTATATATATATATATATATATATATATATATATATATATATATATATATATATATATATATATATATGTAATGAATAGACAATACTGTTCTGTGGCTGACAAAATGCTTTTTATTTGTGTGAGCTTTCGAGATACACTGATCTCTTCTTCCGGCGTTGTTACAATGAATAAAGCAAGCAAGGTTTAACTTAAAAACAGTTAATCTTTAAATGTTATCTGTGACTGAAACCTATCCCTCCCCCCTGTGCTGTATGCGATTTATGACTTGAGGTGTTAAATAGTCCCTGAATGTTAGTGATGTAAGAGTGTATGTGTATGTGTGTGTATGTATGTATGTAAATTTATAAAGCGCCCACAGTGTATACCGCGCTTTACAAAATGTGTGTGTGGAGTGGGAGTGTATACCAATGGTGTGGGTAGGTGTGGAAATGTAAGAGGGTATTGCATTACTAAAAGTGTGTGTAGATACTATGTGGTCCCTATTGGTATATAGGGATGAAATTACATAGAGTATTTGTATGTGTAAGAGACAGCTGTGTGTGCAATCATATGGTGCAGTATGAATAGACATGGCCTTTAGCACTCATGGGAAGAGAGTTCTGTTGTGTCAGTAGTGACTCATGAAACTGCGACCTCGGTTTAGGCCACCACTAAGTGCCCCAAACAGTTGCATAAATTTGTATTCATGAAACTGACTCTCTTTCGGTGTTCTTTGAGTATGGCCACCTTCAGATCGTTCATCTTATGGCCAGAGTCAAAAAAATGTTCGCCGACAGGACAGTTTCTTGTTCCATGTGTGATGCTGTGGCAATGCAGGTTCATTCTCTTGTTTAGCCCCTGTCCTGTCTCACCTATGTAGTAGCAGCCCCCTGGGAATTTCATCCACATGATGAGGTATACGAAGTTGCTGGAGGAACTGGTGAACCTTTCTCTGATTATGTACTCCACATTCCTGCCTGGTCTTTGTATTGTGCCCACTGTGTGGAGCATTGCGCAGGTTTTGCATCTTGCGTCCTGGTATGGTCTTGTCCCGCATTCAGTTGTACTGTTGAATACTTTACTCCTCACCATCATTTTCTTGAGATTATGAGGTTGTCTGTATGATAATAAGGGTGTTTCAAGGAAGACATGTTGCAGTCTTGTATCTTCCTGGAAAATGGGTTGTAGTTCTCTGGCTATCTTGCGTAGGGCTTCTAGGTGTGGGTTATATGTGACCACCAAAGGTACCCTGTCGCTTGTCTCTTTCTGTCTGTATTCAAGGAGATCACTTTTTGGTATTCATTCCAAGATGCACTGTTTTTAACTTAAACCTTGCTTGCTTTATTATTGTAACAACGCCGGAAGAAGAAATCAGTGTATCTCGAAAGCTCGCACAAATAAAAGCAATTTTGTTAGCCACAGAACGGTATCGTCTATTCATTTTTTATTATTAAGCTTGGCTAACACGGTACAGATACCTCTATATATATATATATATATATATATAGCAATTGGTGGGTCACCTAAGCTTTGAGTACCTCATATAAGGTCATACAGAAAGACTTGGTTTTGAAAGGGGAATGCTGTTTTAAAAAAATAAAGGTTGATGAATTTATAATACATATAATCATAAAGAAATTTACAGCTATCACCTTATAGAGGGCTGTTTTCCTAAATTTCAGTGGTGGGATATTTTCTGAAGATGCAAGTCTCAAATAAAATAACTTAGGAAAATTGGGGTCATTTTACTAAAGGCTCCAGGCTGCAAAAGTATGACAAAACCAGTGCAACAAAACATAGCCAAATTCATATAAGAAAAGGAATCCCATTGAATGCAATGGGAGTTTTCCTTTGATTAATCTGGGTCAATTTTTTGCCCCGGTTTTGCAGCTGGGAGACTTTAGTAAATAACCCCAATCCTTTTTGTAGATTTCAGAAAAGCCAAGGGTAGAACTTTCTTTGCAAACAAAGTTTGTATATCTTCAAAACAGTGATCTCATGAAGGTTCAACACAAAAAAATGTACTGAACCTAACAGTGAAGTGAGATGCGGGGCACTATGGGAAAAATGTATACAAGGAACTTGGAAAATAAATAAATCTCCTATTTGTATGCACTGAAAATCCTAATATTCATTAAGATTTCCATTTTACTAGCAAATAACTAAACAATGTTCCATGGATCAAAAGAATAAAAACGAAGAACTGGCGCAAAGGTAAAATCATACAGGCAGCAGGAGAAATGGTCACTATAATCTTCTGTAGTGACCCACAGGACACCAGAGAATATGCTGTAGCGAGGGCTGTAAATGATATTGTGAACACAGATGTCTGCTCTATCTTAAAATGTACTCCTTAATAGTAGCTGTGTTTCACAATTCATAAATGGTCTGATTACCAGAAATTAAATTCACATGGTACAACCCACTTTAAATGTTTAGAAGGTCTATATAATTGACATATAGCCATGTTTAATATAAGACTCAGAGCAGTTGGAACACTTGGGTGATATAGTAACAGAGAGCAAAACAGCCACCATAATGTTTGTGTCAGTAAATCAATGTATGGTCTGACACCTACGGTTATAGTCATTCTGATTCAGTATACTGATAAATTAATGTGGAAGATCCATGGAGCTACACAACAATAGCAGAATGTCATCTATGTAGCGGGACTAGAAATCTATGTGCAATGTGTACTTTTTATTACATTGTTAAAATATGTGCACTCCTCTCACCATCCCAAGTATAAGTGCCCTGAATTTGATGATATATCTTTTGATGCAATAGAATATAGTTGTGCTTTAGCACAAAATTCAATAACTCTACCACAAACATATTGTGTTTAACATGGTCAAGCCCTCTTGTTTTGAGGAAATGTGAGAATGCTCTCAGACCGATATTATGTGGAATATTAGTATATAAGGCCCCAATGTCTAGGCCTACTAAGACCGTCTGATTGTCAATGGTTATTCCATCCAGTCTGTTAAGGACATCTTTAGTGTCTTGCAAATAAGATGGCAAAGATGTTGCAAAAGATGTTAAAACTGTATCAATATACACACTGGCATGTTCGATTACATTTCCCAAGTCAGAGACGATTGGGCAGCCAGGTGGTGGAATCTTGTATTTATGTACCTTTGGATGGCTATAGAATGTTGCTATATTCGGATTGTTTACTAGAATTATGTCATACTCCTTTTCAAAATGACTTTACTTCAAAAAAATTCCAGTATTGAAATCATTTTTTTCGGCAAAATAACAGAAGGGTCTGTATCCAAGACTCTATAGCATGACTGGTCCAAGAGCAGTCTCACATTCTCCCTAATGTAGTCTTTGGTGTTTAGAATGACTACATTTCCTCCTTTATCAGATGGTTTAATTACAATGTTTGTGTAGGTTTTAAGTTCTTTCAGGGCTTTGCATTAAATCATATTAAGATTTATGATCCTTAATTCCTTAGAATTGACCATTTCACCTTGGGTCTTGGAAAATGGACGGGGATAAAGGACTCCTACAAATAGAATGCAAATGGATCTACAGGCAGTCCTCGGTTATCCAACGGAATCCGTTCTGGAAGTAGCGTTGGATAGTGAAAACGTTGTAAAGTGAGTCCCATGTTAATCAGTGGCGGTGAGGGTTGGATAATGCATTCAGGCGTTGGATAATGCATTCCGGCGTCCAAAAATGGCCCATAGAGTTGTGTTGGATATGCCATTCATTGTAAAGTGAAACATTGGATAGCGAGGACTACCTGTACATACTACAAACTCTCAGCCTCAAAGGCCTTATTGAAGGGTTTGTATTTTCATCATTTATCTGAATTTGGGACATTAACATAATTATTCTTATTATTTAATATACCCCATTGAAAGGGTAACAGATGAAAAATTTAAGTAAGTGAAGTCACAGCGAGCAAAGAATTGCACGAAAACTCGATGGGATTGTAAAATTATAAAAAATACTTTATTTAGAGCATTGTAAAATATGTTTAAAAGGACAAAATATCCTCCTATGAATTTTGCACCAAGCAACTCTTTCTCATTGAGGACGCTTGGTGTAAAATACGCAAGAAGATTTTTTTTTCTTTCTTTGTATTCTACAATGTTCTAATAAAGTAATTTTTATAATTTTATAATTCCATCGAGTTCCTATGCAATTCTTTGCTTGCTGCGATTTCATTTACTTTCAATTTATCTGGAGACACGCCGCTGGGAGTCTGTGTGCAGCTTCACTGATATGACACAGTGATGCTCCGATGATGCTGTGATACGGCCACATAAGATAAATAATGTCTACAAACACTCATGAAACCGGGTTCCTCATAAGAGGTAAGTAGGATTCCTTTCTCATAGGGCCCGGGTAGGTGACCTGATGCATTGTGTGACAGCGCAAAATTATTTTTAATGATTTACCCCACATGGAAGCACTCATTAATACCAGTCTATACTAGATGGAGTACACGCTTCTCCTTGAGTATTTTACAGTTTTTTCTACTTTTTCCATGGATAGGATGGTTCAATAACTTGTCTCTTCATTAACCAATCTTAAACACTGTACTATAATATTTCACTCAGCCTATAGGTCATCATCACTCCAATGTAAAGTTTCCTTCATAAATGAGCAATTAGTATTATTATTTTTTTCAATGTGTTTGTTTGCTCACAGCAGGGATCAATATGATCACTCTGAGGATAACCTATTTGATACATTACTGGTTTATCCTAGAATTAAACATTATTGTGTGTGCTCTCTGTTATACTTGGTTAGGTCTTAAGATCAAAAATACTTTTCCATTGTATCCTTCCATTTCATACCCTCAGTAGTATAAAAGCAATAGGTTAGGCTATGGGAGATTCCCCCTTGAGAAAGCTTTGTGATGCGAAACATGCATCGGGTCAACTTACAATGACATCAGAGGCCTCTAGCATGGAGGGAGAACACATTTTCAATGGTTTCAATGGCATCTTTGACACCTTGCATTACCCCAACCATTTTTATACTATGCTAGAGGTTTACTCATGCCACCATTAGCCTTCATGGTTTAATTTAAATACTTTTAAATCCTTAGGGGAGGAAGCTTTTGGGAAAATGGAGATTGTGACTGTCCACTTTTCAGGCACCTATCTGCATCCGACGAGTAACCGCTTATAGTGGGACTTGCAAATGGAAACCCCAAGGCAGTGGTTTTCAGTCTTTTTATAGTTAAGGAACCCCAGAATTTGATTGTGAAATTCTGGGTAACCCCAACCTTTCCCTCCGGTCTCTCGCCCCCCGCCTCTCATGTCTCTCCCCCTCACACTCTCCCTTATGCTCCATCTCTCCTTGCGCTCACTCTCCCCCTTGCGCTAACTCTCCCCCTTACACTCACTCTCCCCCTCTTTCTTCTATATACACAAACACACTATCCCCTCTCTCTCTCTCTCTCTCTCTCTCTCTCTCTCTCTCTCTCTCTCACGCACGCACGCACGCACGCACACACACACACACACACACACACACACACACACACACACACACACACACACACACACACTATTCTCTCCCCCTCTCAATTACACACACACTTACTCTACCCCTCTCACTTACACACACACACTCTCCCCCTCTAACTTACACACACCTACTCTCCCGCTCTCACTTACAGAAACACATAAACACACACTTTTTAAGTGAGCTGCGTGCTCTTATCTGATTCTTCCTCTCCCTCCTGTCAGCCAGAAGTTGGCGCGACTTCCGGCACCGGTAAGAGCAGGGAGAGGAAAGATAGCAGTGACCGGGCTGCTGCTACATGGGGTGCTACCGCGCCACTGGGCCCGGGACAGCTGAGAGAGTCGTCTAAGCTCTTCCACTCTGACGGAAGCGGAACCCCCTGAGGGGTGCTCATGGAACTCCAGTTGAAAATCACTGCTCTAAGGACTATGTACTACTTCTAAGAGACTTTGTTAATATTTTACTAGATTTTTAATACATAATTTTTAGACAGTGTATTGAACGCTGATTTGAATTGTTATTTCATCAGCTCCTTGAGGCTAGACCACATAACGCGCAGCATGGCTATACTGGTGCACTTACATGCATTTGTTCGTGCCGCGGGAGATTGCGCTTGCCGTCGCTTGCACTATGTGCAATGCCTTATATTAATCTTGGCTATTTCTCAAATATACAGACCTTCTAAACATTTAAAGTGGGTTGTACCTTGTGAATTTAATTTCTGGTAATTAGACCATTTATTAATTGTGAAACACAGCTACTATTAAGGCATAACCTTTAAGATAGAGCAGACTTCTGTGTTCACAATATCATTTACAGCTCTCGCTACAGCATAATCCCTGGTGTCCTGTGGGTCACAACAGAGGATTATAGTGACCATTTCCCATGCTGTCTACCTTATGATTTTACTTTTGTGCCAGTTCTTTGCTTTTATTCTTTTGACCTATTTAACATTGTTTAGTTATTTGCTAGTAAAAGTTCAGTTTGAATTAATATTAGAATTTTGAGTGCATACAAATAGGGGCTTTCTTTCTCTTCCAAGTACTTTTCGTCTCCTGAGGGTTACATGATTTAATAGGAGTTAAGAATAGCTACTTGTAGCACACTATTAGTATTATCATTTATTTATAGTGCACCAACATATCCCATAGCGCAGTACAATAGGACGAAAAACAAAAAAATAAACATATTTTCTACATTTAACAGTGTGTCTGCTTTCTTTTCCTTTCATTCCTTGTGTGTTCTGTTCTTTTTGGTATTGCTGCGTTTTTGTGTGTTGGTACATAAAAGAAGAAACTTGGTGAGACCAAAAGGAAAACGCAAGTATCACTTTCTCTTTCATTTTTTTGAGTGCTGAAACTCCATCTGAATTATATAATACAGGGTGAGTGCAAGTTCCTTCAATTTCGTTATACAGTAAAGGGTGTACATATCAAGCTTCAAAGGAGTGACAACAGTGGGGTCTAATGTATGTACAAAATGTATCAAAGAAAAACTCCAGTTGATTTAAATG
The DNA here is from genome assembly GCF_040206685.1 of Ascaphus truei. NCBI lineage: Eukaryota > Metazoa > Chordata > Amphibia > Anura > Ascaphidae > Ascaphus > Ascaphus truei. The sequence continues at coordinate 67,183,434 of NC_134489.1, read as the reverse complement.
GGACTTTTTTCTTTGGTACATACTGTGCAATTATTTTGACCCAGAACTGCTCCACTTTGCCTTGATTTACATGCTCCAAAATGTCCACTCTGTTAAGTGTGGGGAACTTGTTAATCACGTAGAACAGTTTGCCAGAACTCAGACTTGGGAGAATTTGTCCATATAATAACTTAACGTGTAGATGTACACGGGATAAACACACCTGAATGATTTTGAAAGGTTTCTACGTTATTTTTTCATCTACAAATAATTCCTATAGGTAAATTAACAGTAATCACCTAAATTACTGTATAACTTAGAAAATAAATGTATGTCTTCAACATTGTCATATATTGTTTCACATTCCGCAGATACAGTATAAGTCTGTAATTATCCTTTTTTTCTGGTGTATTATAAACTCTGAAGTTGTTTGATTCCCCCGTTCCCTATCCCCACCCCCCTCCTTATAATGCAATAAATGTACAGAGAGGAAATCTACTGACTGTTCTTAACATTGGCACTGGCTTTGTTGCAGTTCTGTCATCAGGTGGAAGTAGTGTGTGTTGTGCAGGGTGCATCCATGCATAAACAATATCATTTTCATAAATTAAAACCTCCCCTGCAGAAGGAACATCTGTGCCTTCCCCATTTTTAATAAAAGATGGTGGCATGCTAGTTGCTCATTTCATGACTTAAAATCCTTATGTTTCAGCAATCAGGCATATCCTGTAAGGAATAAAGATTAACTCTGAATGCTTCAGTTGCCTTTACTGGGACAATACCATTAGTTCAGCTGTAATTTCGGAAGCTATTTAAAAAAAAAAAATCAGCCAGTACTATACAGGTACAGTATGTCTCAAATGACTTACCTGCTACATGGCTTTGCACAACTTAACTTATTATAGTTTACATACTGGAAAGGACCAGGATATAACTTCGTAGCAACAAAACTTCAATAACAATGAGTCAATAGACTTCTGGTTTTACAAATAAATATATAATGTTAATCCAGTATGCATTTAAAAAAAAAATGCAGAAGTTGATTTTCTTTAAAATATATATATATATTATTATATTTAGCAGTAGTACCCGCTGCTGTACTAATTCACTTGTATTAACATAGCATTTATTTTCTTTGCCCTTCAGGGTGATGATATCTTAACGTAGCAGACCCAGGCGGACTGTGTATGTTTATGTTCATTTTAAATGTTTAAAAAAAAGTTTCTAGGAAAATTGTGAAAAACACAAAAGAGTCACAATCACATTCTTCATTTGCAATATATTGTATGCTACATGTGTGAATTACACTTACTATACTGTATGTGTGACATTGCACAATGTAGTATATATTACAGACTTCTACTATATATAATATAAACACATATAATAATCTTACATATCTGTTAGTTGTAATTATGATTATTATGTAATTATTTGTTCTGTTAAATAAAAAGTGTATAGTTATGTTCGTCTGACAAAATAGCAATACATGCTATTCACAGAGCAACAGAATATCAAAATTGACAGTAGATAACAACTACCCACACCTAACGATAATGATGATGATGATGATGATGATGATGGTGGTGGTGATGATGATGATGATGATGATGATGATGAGGGTGACTAGGTGTAAAAATGTTCTCTTCCCCCATATATAATTCGGGTTATCTGTCTGTTGCGGCCTGAGTAAGTGAAAATTGTTTTATACAAATCACAGTTACAATCCTATTGTTTTAAAAGGGAATAGCATAAATATCTGTACGTTTCCCCCGTTGTTTCATACTTATTTGAATCCATAATAAGGTTCTGTTATTAACAGTAAAAATGCAACATGAATAAAAAAAAAAAAACATAATTCGTTTAGTTATATTTGTAAAGTGTACATAGTTATCTACTCATTTGTAAAGTTTTTTTTAGTATGGTTAGCTAGTGCTAGAAGAGGACATTGAAAAGAAGAAAAAATCAGATCTTGTTTTAATAATTTTATTCTACAAATAATATACGTTGCACTTTCAAGAACTATCAGAGAAAAACAATAATCCCATAGGAATTACTTACACTAATAAAAAAATCATATTGGATAATAAATGCAACATTTAACCAAATGTCCAATACTATTTCGTTTTAATTGATGTGTGTGCTATAAACCCCAATGTGCAGTACATCATAATATACAAGATTACAAACAAAATTACAGTACAAATGAAATCCAGTTGAACCAGCATTACACTTCAGACAGCACTTATTCTGACTGTATTAACATGCGATAGCTATTATTCTAATCACGGATCAAATGAATTGTAGTGGTTTGAACTACTGCACTAAGTGACAATTGTATATAGCCCACACATAGCAATTTAATTAATTTAGGTTTCATAGAAAACAATTATGATTGAAGCTATATGAAATCATGCATTATTTTTTTATTTTTGGAACACCATTTTCTTATTCATTTTTTTGTTTGTTTCTTTTAAAAATTACAGATTCCTTTGAGAATCTAGAAAGAAAACCAGTGCAAATGTGTTAGTGATAGTCAAGCAGCTTTTGTTTTGAAAATTATGATATGGGGACTTGTGCAATTGGATGAATTAAATGTATGTGACCTAGAAAATAAAATGCATTGTTTTGATCACATTCAATGATAATGGGTTCGCTTAAAAGTAAAGTCTGATAAGAATGTGTGATTCTGTAATTGTACTGGAAAGAAGTGCTAAGGCAACACAACATCTTTCTAAGCACTTTTCCGCTGGTTTAAATTAGTTGCAATTATTTTGTATAAATTAGATATCATTCTACTTTCCCATATGTATAAAATTGATGAAGCTGCATGGTTTAAAATTGGAAATTCACATTATAAAAAGTCATTACAAATTCTGTACAAAATCACAACAAAATAATTCAGCATGGGTAAGATAAGTACTAAAATGTTGGTTGAAAAATATATTTATATATATTTATTTAATTGGCCCACTATTCGTTTAAAAATTGCATAGATCCTAATTATTGCTTATGATTTTGTTTACCCGGATGAGATAAATAACACAATATGAATATAGTGTATATACTCAAAATTTAGAGAGTAGCTCTTGAATAGAAGGGCTTATTAAAAATAATATGTCAGGTGAACAAGAACACTAGATCCCAACTTCTAAAGGCAGTAAAGACCATAGATATAAGAGTATCACTTGAAGCATGGGACATTTGCACTTTGCAGCAATGGTACCCATTGGGCTGCCAGTTTGTAAACAAGACAATTACTGTAAAGCACAGTTAATTACATTAGTTTCCTTCATTTGATCTTTCAACAGTTAATCGTGAAAAATGGCATTAAGTTGGGCACTCATGACTCTTTCGTGGTGTGAATGGCTATCATATGACATGATGCTGTCTATGGGGATTTCACAGCGAGGTGCAGCACTGGAAAACAGTGATCCGTGACCTTGAGCTGCTGCTAAACTAGCTGCAGGATAGTGCATGGTAAAGGCATAATTTTTATCAAACTCCGATGAAGGCTCGTGTTTAAAAGAAAAGTTCCCATTAACACTCAGGGGTGGGCTGAGGGGCCCATCAAAAGTAGGGCTGGTGCAGTCATTGACAGTGCTTTCAAAAAAGGGCTCCAACGCTGCACCATAGGAGTGTGGTTTGACATGAAAGACATGAGAGCTGTCCATGGTACCGTAGGGAGGGCTAGGAAGACCAGGCGACTGATATGGATAAGGATGCAAAGGGAAGGAAGCACTTGCCGCTTGCATATGTGGTGGCATATCCTGGTTCTGCTCTGGAAGAAAAGTTCTGGGGTTCAGCTGAAGGCATCCAGCTACCAGGTTAGTGGTGGGTTGGGTCAAACCTTTGCAGAGGGTCTGCACAAAGGACACCAGGTCGGGACTTTTCCCAGACCTTAAAATCTCAGAAAGAGCCCAGATGTAGTTTTTAGCCAAGCGCAACGTTTCTATCTTGGACAGCTTTTGGGTTTTGGAGTAGCAGGGGACAACCTTGCGTAGGCTATCCAGAGCATCGTTAAGACCATGCATGCGGTTCCTCTCCCTGGCATTAGCCTTCATTCGCCTCATTTTGAAGCGCTCCATTCGCGCTTTAGTCATTTTCTTCTTCTTAGGTCCACGTCTTTTGGGTTTCTGATCATCATCGTCTTCGTCGTCTTCATCGTCATCGTCATCATCATCATCATCTTCATCATCGTCCTCCTCCTCCTCCTCCTCCTCCCCTCCATTGTGATGCTTCAGGGAGTCTTCATCTTCTTCATCTTTCATGAGAGCTTCCAGCTCTTCCTCCTTTTTCTCTACATCGTGCTCATCATGGGAGCTCAAACATTCATCCGCCCAACCTCTTGAGACCTGGGTTTCGGGCATTATCAACCCATTATCTCGATAGGATTTTGTCATTTTCAAGTCTGTATAAAAAAAAAAACAAAAAAAAAACTTGCAACTTTTATCTGTATACCATATGTTAAAAATGCACCACAGATCACATGCGCTATATAAAATAAAAGATGACAAAAAAAACTATTAAGGCACTTAAATACTAAATAATCACTTTATCTTCCAAAGATCTTTGTTTAAATATTGTTTTGCAACTTGATGGTATTATTGCTGAATTTAAGTAGATTAAGGCAATATGATTGACATGATTTAATTCAGCAAATAATACCTACAACCAGAAGTATTTTGACATTTAATTTTAGGATAACATGAATTTATTTTTGTTTCTTTCCCATGATTAATTTGAAAATCTCATGCAAAAATAATTATATATGGAACATGCGCAGGTGTACTCCTCTGAGGGGATCAGATGCAGAATCTATCTTTTATAATAAAGAAGATACCCCATCTGCAGTGCACTAGATAGATTTCATCGCAAGTCTTTTTTCTATACTGATCTGATTCATAAAAGTACACAAAACCTACTTAATATATAAAGGAAACACTTGATATCTCAGTTACTGGATGGTATGATCTAATGTAGTTGGTAAGTAGATGAGCACAGATTTGTAATTCAACAATTGAATTGATTGCTAAGTGCCTGCTGGAGATGTGGCTGTCTCCTCACACTGTAACAGGTAGCATATGTTCTCCCTTTAACACCACTTCTTCACAACCTGATCAAAGTACAGTATTCCTTTATACGTCTACCTTAACGCACACTCTGTAAAATAAATTCCTGCTTATGTTTCACTGTCCAGAAACCCTAGCAACAATATAGGAGACAATGCTGTCATGTTTCACCTACATAAAAACTAATTTAGTAGGAGAACCTCAATCAACTCTAGAGTTTTCCTTATTTAATCAATGTTAGTAGCTCTACTAGCTAATCAATTTCTATCTGAGATCTTAATAGTCTTCTCATAAAAAAGGATATGATACAAATGAATTAAAAATGAACAAAAGGTTAACAGTGGCCAGCAGGTTTAACCTAATCTAATTATTAAAATGTAGTGATTATTTTTTTTTTTTAATTTAAAAAAAAAAATGATTATTTAATAAAAGAATAGATGAATATTATAAAGGGGAGATAGGTCATAAAGTAACATTACCTTTATTCTAGTAAATCCTTTGCAGTTATAGTCTCATAACCCCTCCAGTCATATAGAGTAGAGTTTCTTTGCAGATCTGAGTGTTTTTTTTCTTATTTCTGGGGGGCTGTGATGAGACTCCCGGGTTTTATAGCGGGTCCTGTGACGCTTACAGATAAGGGAGGGAAGGAGGGAGGGTGAGGGGGAGAGGTGCGGAAGCATCTAGCTATCCCTATCGAGGATGCTCTGCGCATGCGCGCTTCACTCCTCTAGCGCCCAAGTTAAAAAAAAATGTGATCAATTCAGGCTCCGCCCCCAACTTTCAGCGGCACGCGCCATATGGTCACCCATAGTCAGTCAAACGACCCGGGTGTCACGTGACTCGCTCCCCCCTTCCCCCCCTCCCCACACACTCCCTCCCCTAGTCTGCCATTTGTATTCAGCGCCGCTCTCCGCTCCATCCCTTTGTGGCCAGAAAAAAAAAAAAAGTGGCCATCTGTCGCCAGTTACAGACTCTGCGAACCTGTTTGTACCCGCAGGATAGGTTAACCCCTTCACGCGCAGGCAGCCTCTCACAGAAAGGAGCCGACAAGCCGCGCATTGTGTACAAAGACACGACAGAAGGGGCGGCAGCAGGAGGCCGGAGGAGACTAGAGGAGGCAGAGGGAGGCCGGAGGAGGCAGAGGGAGGCCGGAGGAGGCTGGAGGAGTCACTCTGCCTCGCACTGAAACCTCTCGGTGCCCCCCCCCCCCCCCCCTAGATCCGCACAGTGTCTCTAATGACAGACACCCCGTCCTGTCCTGCTGCCTGCAGGAGATTCCAGCACTTACACACATTACTTCATTTTATATTGACCTTGTTTGTGCCTCTTTTCTTACCGTCGCCTTTGCTTCTCTCTCTCGCTCTCCCTCCCTCAATGTATGTTTTGTTTTCTTCCATCTCTTTCTCTATCTGTATGTGGATCATCCTCTCTATCTGTCTCTATATCTTACCCTGTCTCTCATCTCTATTCTCTCATGCAAAATAAACAATGCACAACTGTAAAATACATACAAATGATTAGTAATAACATATAGTAACATGGATAGATAGGGCCTGCACCAACAGAACGCTGTGCTCAGTTGGCTCACCATCTGAGGTGCATCTTACATGGTCCAGTCTGATTCATTTGTAATGAATGCTCTTGAGTTTGTTGCATGAATTCTTAGTTTAAAGTTAGTCCTAGATGGTTTGACTTATTGACTGGACATTGTTTTAGGATACTCTCGCCTAATCACATTATACTCCCAGGTAACTAAGGTGCAGAGGTGCCAAGGTGATCCAGTATATATATATATATATATATATATATATATATATATATATATATATATATATATACATACATACATACATGCATACATACATACACACATACACATACTACACACATATGTGGCTATGATGCCGTGACATTTTGCTTTCTTCCAAAGAAACTAATTATCTGTTATTTTATGCTGCCTGTAATTAATCATAAAGCACAAGAGAATAAACAATAAGCCCACCAACCCATTAAATTCCTTGTCATTATGTAAATATTTTTTCCTTTGTATTAGGGGACTGCCTATGCATTTCAAAATAGATAATACAGAATAGAGACTATGAAACAGGGACATGAAAAAGTAACTATAGATAACCCCACATAAAGGTGTCATCATAGGTTTTGGGGATATTGCCCTAATAAATATCTTGAATTATTTGTTATATATTTGTTATATATATATATGTATCAGTACCGTGTTAGCCGAGCTTCAATAATCAAAAAATAAATAGACGATACCGTTCTGTGGCTAAAGAAATGCTTTTATTTGTGCGAGCTTTCGAGATACACTGATCTCTTCTTCCGGCGATGTTACAATGAATGAAGCAAAAGGTATACTTAAAAACAGTGTCTCTTGGAATGTTATCTGTGCTGTTCCTTCCCCCAGTGTGTATGTGTTTTATGGCTAGAGGTGTCAAAAGGTTACTGAAAGCAAGTGAAGAAAGAGTGTGTATGTGTATTAGTGTGAATAAAAATGAATGGAGAGCCCACAGTATATACAGTGCTTTATATATATATATATATATATATATATATATATATATATATATATATATATATATATATATATATATATATGTATATATATATATATATATATATATATATATATATATATATATGTATATATATATAGTTAGTATACCGCTGAGTTACACAGTGGCACCTTCTCAACAGCTTGCATACAGTAGTTACAGGGTTAATTTATTTTGTAAATGGTCTGCACTCTGGAAGCTTTATCAGAGGGACACTTTATCCCCGGATTCAATCAGAAATCATTTGTCTCTTGGCTTCTGGAAGCTTTGGATTTGTATCTAGCCAGTAAAATAGTCCAATTTATTGCCAGATGTAAAATCCTTCTCATTCATTGTTTTAAGTCACTCCACTTAATATTTCCTTGCAGCTACTGTCTTTATTTGAAATGTCATACACATTCCTACCTTTGATAGATTATAATTAATAACACACTTCAATGGTTTGATGAAAATTAAAACCGTGGATCATTTAGTTATTGTTATTATGTTATTATTATTCATGTAATATATATATATATATGAATATATATATATATATCACAAAAGCAATCCACATCACTTGTATTTGATTTAATTTATTTCAGGTATGAAAGGTCTTTTCATACAGTCCCAATTTACTTAATATCGATTTGATACACACTGTTTCAGTTCAAATAGTTTAAGCTGCACTTAAAGTCAAACCTTTTATGGGGATTATGCAACACAATGTGCCTATCCAAGTACATTCAACTGCAAAATGCAATGCCCATTTAGCTATACACTACATACCTTATTTGAAGAAATGTATTTATATATTTATAGGAAGATTAAATAGAACATAATTCTCTGCATATCTGTATGTTTTGACAACACAAAGTAATATATATGTCTCTTTCACTATTGTAATTTTGCTTATACTACGAATTATTGTACTGTAAATAATAATATACTGTTTGTATGAAAAAAAATAACACAATACAGATATAGGCTGTACATTTTGTTTTAGTCTTAGACTCTAGTGAAATATATAGATACAGGTAGCTAATGTCAGAGAACTGCTCCTACTAGACATTTTCGCAGACTGACAGATGGGCAAAGCAGGTTTGTTGAATTGTGTGTGTACTTTTGGGAGAGACAGGAGTGATAGTGGGGAACTGGAGAAATGAATCATAGCAACACCAGGTCTAGGTCAAAGGCTCATAGAACCTTCTGGTTTCTAAGCTACATATATATGTTAACTTGTTCACAGCCAGATAGGGTAAATATGGTAGATCTGCTCTGAGCTGGTGCAAATGTGTATGTGTATGTTTAGGTTGTCTGGCAATAGTTTAACAATATTAATATCAAGTAATTTTTTAAAGTTCTGTATTATTGTATTGGACTGCGCTGAAATATTATCAGATATTTTCCTTTGAAAGAGTTTTAAAAAGACAACATACGCTTCTCCAGATGTCCCTTTAAATATAGGGTCAATTAGCTAGACCTGGGGTGGCCAACTCCAGTCCTCAAAAGCCACCAACAGGTCAGGTTTTAAGGATATTCCTGCTTCAGCACAGGTGGCTCAGTCAAAATGACTGACTGACAGACTGAGCCACCTGTGCTGAAGCAGGGATATCCCTAATACCCTGCCTTTAGATTGCCCTTGAGGACTGGAGTTAGCCACCCGAGCTAGACAATTAGTTTGAGTCTTCCTCTTTTTAATGCACCATTTAATTTCTAGTACCATTAGTTCTCCCGTGTATTACTTTTTATATCAGGTTCTGCTCTTCCATAGGTATAACAATATATGATATCAGTAATTTCTCAACATTTTATGTAACTTTGTGTGGTTGTGTGTCTGATCTGTACAGCATAACAGAGAAGTGTCTTTGTTAGTAATATTTCGGTGTCCCATATATGTGTGTTGTGTCTGTTCTACAACCTCTGCAGAAAAGCCTAGCACTATTTATTGGATTTATGCTTATCCTTTCTAGCCCACAGCCTGTACCCCCCTTGAGTCGCAATCACTCCCTACTCTCAACCCTCTCCAACAGGACTGTTGTCCTGAGAGAGGCACGCGAACTGCACACGCTCTCAACAAAAGCCTCTTTTATGGCTGGATGAGCAAACCCCAGGAGGCATGCAGGCTGTGGCCTTAAGCCCAACCGACCCAGCAGATCTCAATCCTTTATAACCCAATAACCCCCCTCCAAATCCCAACTGACTACTGGAGGCAACCTGCCATTTATTTATCCCCCGAGTCTAACTGATTATGGAAGCCCTAGTCATTTATTCATCCATACCAAAGTATTCCAGGCTAACATGAGAGTACAGCCATCTATCCTCCACTAATCCTGAACGATGTCTACATCATCTAACAATAGGAGCAGACCCAATTAACGGTAATCCAAATTAACCCTTTATATAACATAGATGCCCCAATGGATTAGTGTAAAATTTGAAGGTATACAAATAAACAAATATATATTTTAATCCCAGCCTCATTAACCCTTCCAAATGATCATTACTAATGTCAAAAAACACATATGAATGCTAATTTAAATTAACCCATTTTTTTAATAAATATACTTCCATAAAAAGGAGAAATTAAAATATAGCCATATTTTAAACCAAGACTGCCTTCAATAGCACTGTCAAGTTATGTCACTTATACAGTATCTTGGAAACCCAGTCTACAGCAAGGCATTTCATCTTACATTGTATTGAAAGTCAGTCTGTATAGAAAGGCATTTCATCTTGCATTGCCTTGCATTGACCTTTCCTTTTAGCAGACTAGAACCATCCTTCCTAATGAACTCTTATCCCCTGTATATTTATACCTTTTAAGAGTGGAATTCCTATTGACTTTCCATAAATTGTTGCTCTACATTAACACAGTAAAGCCGAAAAGATCTTTAATGATCACATCCCTATATGGTTTCTATGAACTGCTTAATACTGATATATTACTCAAATTTCATTTCCGTTTCACCTTAGTGCAGTTGATACCTCGCTTTAATATAGGTCAGGACATATGACTTTATTATATTTTATTGAAGCTAAATTATGCATAATATAAATGTGACACATATGCATTATTCCATCAAAATCGCTCTGCTTTGTAAATCCGTATATATTGCAATTAAAGCCACCCTATAAATAAACAGGCTTGCCCGTTATTAAAATATACAGGGCAAACACAGTCCATGTAAATCTCCAGGGCATGCGGCATTATCTTAATTAAATTAATTGATTCAGATTGCACCTGCGAGAGCGAAAAAAATAGATTTCACCCCCAAATCGCTTAAAGCTATTATGCTGAGATTATTCTTTGGTAAATGATTTACTTTTACAGCTATGTCTGTTTTACTGTCACACTGTCCCACTTGGTTGTATATTTTGTTAAATCAAATGAACATAAACATAAAATTGGTAAATAGCAGCAGTCAGGACATAGAGGAATATAGAGGATGGGTGTTTTGAAATTAAGCTTGTTTTAAAGATATATAGCCTCTATCTATCTATCTATCTATCTATCTATCTATCTATCTATCTATCTATCTATCTATCTATCTATCTATCTATCTATCTATCTATCTATCTATCTATCTATCTATCTATCTATCTACAGTATCTATCTAATGTGTGTGTTCCTTTGTAAGAGTCTTTAATTGCACAAGTTCAAGAGTTTTGTTTTTCTGCTTTTATTCTCCCTAGTGATATATTTATGAAACACGAAGTACTACAGTAGGTTATCTTTTTGGTCAGATACACTCCTTCACTTACAGTATTCTTCAGTTCTTCTTTGGCCTTTTCAGATTTAGACCATGCCACATTTTGTTTCAGGCTGTTCACATCTACATTATACTGTTTAATAAGCAGGGAGGGAAATGAACTAGACTGGGGGGAGCGGAAGGGGGGGGGCTGTAATTCGTTCCTCACTATAATGTACAGTAACTACATAGGCTTCAAGGACCTATATTCTAGCTTTGTCTTGCTTTCATTTTTCTTGGCCATTTCCCCACTTTTAGTGTAGTTTCTGATGACCTGTTTTTCTGCTCCTCTCTCTCTCTCTCTGTGATGTACTGTAGTTGTACATCTCAGTTTTTAGTTCGCACTGAATGCACATAGTGTTTACTTAGTGATCGTGCTTAACATCTGTTCCCAACACAACCTAAGAGACAGATTTACAGGGTTCAACGTGGAACCAATAGCTAGGTAACAGTGAAGTAGTTATTTCCTTGAAGCGTGTGATATCTAGACTAAAGCACTGTCAATTTAAATTCTGCCTCAGTCTAAAAATACATTTATAACCTCTATAAAGTTTCCCGGACTTTTTTTTTTGTTAAGTTTCAGAAATTCTCCGTTTTAAGGGATAAGGTCAAGAACACGTGTTATTGTAATCATATTTTGTTTTTCACTTGCTCGATCTTTGAAAGTAATAAATATAATAGTGGTTTAAAATAAAAAATAAAAATGACAATAAAGTGCATAGGGACTATTAGAAGAGAGAAGGTATGGGAAATATAAGAGCGCACAGAAGGCGTTTAAAATTCAGTACCACTGACAGCTCTTTGCCCTGCTTGAGTTGGATGGATTTATTTGCTGAGTAACATCACTTGCAATACCTCTCTAGAGGATTGCATGTATTCCCTGTTCTTATATTATGAACAATTGTATACAAAATAAGCAGGTTACTATGTATTATAATAATAACATATGTAATATAATAATAACAACATTTTGATGATGATTTTTTAAACACACAAGTAGTATTTTGTAGTGTATATTAATTCTCCACATATATTATTTCATACTTTTAAGTCTAATTGCATTCCAACTGTAATAATATGAGTGAAATTGAACAGTAATCTAGTTTCACATGTTGCTTATTGTTGACAATATGTTCACATTAAAATGCATAACTTTTTGGTACCAATATCCATAATTTTAAGGATGTCACGTTCGTGTCAAAGTCGTGTAAAATAAATGGCTAAATTCTGACCTTACATCTGGGAGAAATGGCATTACTGGATAGGATAATACTTTATTATTGTATAGTTTTTGGTATAAACTTTCAGAATGATGTATTTTTATACATTATACATGTACCTTTGTCCTGATTTTGAAAGATATTGCTTATAACAGACAACCCCCCTGTTGCTAACCTGGTACTTAAAAGCGCATTTGTTTTGCTCTTTAACAAATGCATTTACATTTGAATCAAATATTGATAATTTGACCTTTCAATCCCTTTAACTAATCAAAAGGGAACAAATTCCAAGCATGGACCCAGTGCTCTGCCTGGTGGATTTTTCCGCTTGAACAGATACTGAGATTAAATGAATAAAACTTCCTCTTTCATTGCACTTGTACGCGTCCTAATTGCTTATGCAAAATGCAGATTTGTATTAATTAGTTACTCCACTGATTAATTCCTTGCCTTTTTCACTTAATACACCATGCTGTACAGATGATTTTGGCATGGAAAATCACACAGCTCGGCTCACGATTTAATACGTTTAACATTATTACAAAACATCTCCATCCAAATCTACCTTTTCGGCGAACATAAAAGCCACCTGCTGCCTGCACCTGCACCTGCCTGTTGTGTAGACTATTTTTCATTTCTGATTAGATCTACAGTATTTGCAAGGGTTGAGTAGAATAGTAGAATATATATAGAATATAGAATATATATATATATATATATATATATATATATATATATATATATATATATATATATATATATATATATATATATTACATTTAAGAATGCAAAATGTACGTGCCTCATAATAAGTGGGGTTAAAAAAGCCATCATAGAGTGTACTAACCTTATCCGTATCTAGGTATCAAGAATTTAATTCCAGACATTGTGGTAATTTGAGCTTGTTAAAGTAACTAAGTAACAGGTTTTTTTTTAAATGAAGTGTTAACCATTGCAGACCTATTATAGACTTTTTTTTTAAGAGCACGTTCGGTTGTTACAATGGCAAGTACAGTAATTCTAGGGGAGGAAAAGAGAGACTTAATTCAAGACAATTTAAATACTTCCTCTTCCCATAGCTTCATTGCTAGCCAGGTAGATTGTGGAGTTTTAATCTGCAGTGTATTTGGAAGAGTATAATGCTTTACATTATATATGTGCAAATAGATTTTCCATCTTTCCCCGGGAATTTGTCATGTATAGATTTATCCAACCGACTATGTTTATTCAGTGAAATTGTATTAAAGTTAATTCCGATTTACAACAAAACTGGGGTTGATTTTGTAATAATGTATTGACTTTAAAGTTTACTAGACAACAAAAGGGGTTTGGAAGATAGAAATTCATTTAAAAAAAATTAATTTGCGTTTGTTTGCTGAAATAAAAAAATAAATATAATTTTAAATACATAAACTTTTAATTGATTTTGGCATACTTTAAATCCCGATACATGCAAAAACATTACACTCAGTTCTATATTTAAGCATACTTTAAGAATAAGCACCCAACGTTGGGATTGTATTGGTCATTTTGATACATTTATATTTATTTTCAAATAACTGTTTAAAATGAACAACCATTTCAATCAGCAGTTTCACAGCTTCACAGTTCTTTCAAGTTAAGATCTATTTCTTTTACATTAATATTGGAAGGATTGTCATTTACTTTGTCGTATGCTTAATATTTCGTATTGTGGAGCAACACTTGATGTCTTGAAATCAGTGCATCTGAAGTGAATACATGGAAATGATTTACTCTTGGACTCTTGCACTTCATAATAACACAGCGACTCTTTGTGGCGGCAGATGTAATAGAACATCTTAATATATGTAACTTTTATGATTGCAAGTAAACTTGGATATGAAAACATTGTTCAAAGGCAACATTTTATACAAAGGGATACATATAATTTTGTAATGTTGCAAAACGTGTTTGAATTTTATTGGAGTGCAAACTTCATTCAAATCAAAACATTTTAGATGTATTAATTAGTTTTCAACTGGACATTTACTAGAAAGAAATGAACACTATTTTTCATAGATAGTAAAGCTTAATAGAATATTGCAGATCAGACAATAAGACTAGAGAAAATATACATAAAACATAATTATTATAAGTTAACTGTATATAGGAAATAAGTACAATCAAGATGATGTTTTGTTTAGAAATCATTGTTCACATTTTATCCAAAAGAAGTAAAAGTATGAATGTACTGCAAACACTCAAATTAATCTTTGGTGCTACAATAATAATTTTCAGATTTGAGATGTGTTTACTCTGTATGTAACAAAAAAATAAAGAAATACAAATGTTTTATTTTATTTGTACAGAATCCTTATATAACATTTTTGGCAACTTCCTAATATTGATTTTTTTTAGATTCTTTTTATAAAAATATCAACAAGGCACATTGTCTTACCGAATAGACTCTAAAACTGACCACACTTTGCCCTGGTATACAGTAGAAATAAAGTCATAGGTATTTTTAAGAATACATTACACATATATGCTCTAAAAAAAAAAAAAAAAAGCAGAACTTCATTACCTTAGTGGCTAACAGCCTGACCACCCTCTCTGGGGGCAACTACCTTCTTAATCTCCCCAAAACCCAAAACAACACCACACACAGTAATGGGCAAAATCCCCATTTGCCAGATCTGGATAATAGGTCTTTTTCCCATTCAAAAGCAATCAATGAGAACTAAAAGTAAATAAAAGTAGTACTTACCCCGACCAGGATGAAGGCCGTTCTCATCCTCGTCCTCCTAAGTGGCACCAACATTTAAAACACTAACTACTGGCCAGTAACCCCTTCATTATCTTAGTGGGTAGTAACCGCTATGGTAATTAATGGGTTAACCTCCCTGCTACCTCCCGGGAGGCCTAACCACCCTCTCTGGCGGCAACCACCCCCTTCACCCACCCGTTCTAACCCCATCACATACAATAATTGGCAATAGTCGTATTAGCCAGATCTGGCTAATAGTGCTTTTGCTAATTTTTGAAACTTAAAAATTACACATTACAAAATACAATAATTTATTGTATTTCAATAGTTCAATAGTTTATTGTATGCATTACAATAAAACCAAATAGCCATCAAATCGATTGATTCTCACTGTGGTTACCTATGCCCTCAATGGGGGCGGGCGAGGGGGGGGGGGCACGGATAGCCACATTGGCAATCAATTGTCATCCTGCCAGGATGAAGGTTTTAAATGAAATTCAAGTGATTCAGATAAAAGTTTATTTTCAAAGACCATCCTCTTCCTCCTCCTCAGTGGCACCAACATTTAAAAAACTATCTACTGGCCAGTAACCTTAGTGGGTAGGAACTGCTATGGTAATTAAGGGGTTAACGCCTCCTGCTATCTTCCTGGGAGGCCTAACCACCCTCCCCGGGGCAACTACTTTAAGTATTCAATCGATAAGTCAGTTCTATCTGCATTGCATCCTGGATTTGTATTTCCATCTGTACATCTTCCCCCTTACCCACAGTTCAATTGGTTGTTTCTTAGCTATATGTCCTAATATTATCTAAGGATAACAGGCTTTAGATGTTTTATTCTTTCCCCCCCTCATCACCTTCTGGGCCTCTCATGTATCAGACTTCTTAGTAAATACCACAACGTGTGGCCAAACACCTGCATCACAACCTCTTTGGTCTGGTAACATTTCAATAAAGGGATCCCATTTTTTAAATAGTGTTTCCGTCTTTAGTGCTTTATTGGTTTCGGCTTCCATTTTATCTAGCATAAATAATTGTGTTAAAGCTGCAGTTCAGTCAATATCCTGCATGTGTGTTTTTTTTAATAAATCAGTTCTGTAGTAAGAAAAAATACTTTTAGCCTTTTCTGTTTTTAAAAAAACAACTCTGAAGACCAATTTTCTTGTATTCTATTTTAACAACCATTTGTAAGGCACTGCCCCTTCATGTCCTGTCACAAGCCCTGGCACACCCCTTTGTCAGCCCTGCCCTCCCTCTAGCACATGTCAGTGCAGAATTGCTCATGAATATTCATGAGCTTCCACTGACAGACAAGCAGAATATAAACAGATCCCTTCACTAATTATGTCACCAAATTTCGACCTATCAATACATGGAGAACGAATTGACCGGCAGCTATACAGTTCTTTAGGTAATTAGAGATTGCACACATAAAACTATTGAAGTAAAAAAATACATTAAAAAAAAAAAAAAAGACTGAACTGCAGCTTTAAATATTTGTTTAGCATATACATGGGTATATTCTTTATCCAGTACTAGTCTGAAAGCAAGACAAAGTAGCCTCCGCGTGTATTGTAACACTACGCAACGAAGGAGGTAGGTATCAAATATAAAACAAGTCACAAATGATTCCCAAGCCTGGGATCAATGTGCTAATTAGAGCGTGCTCCAAATCGTGCAGATCAGATGTATAAAATGTATGTACCGCTGAAGTGCAATACTACCAGCTGATAAAGTACATCTGATTGTTGCAGTGTTGAATAATTAGCAGCTAATACCAGTGCAGTGAGGATAGCCACTTAAAATAGTTCCTAAGTATTAAGTAATGTACAGTAAATGAGTGGATAAGTCTCCCATAAATTTTGCACTGGTAATACTACAGCGGTTTCCAAGCCTGGGATAGATATGCTAATAGGAGCTCAAGTGCTCAGTCAGGATCGTACAGATCAGATGTACAAAAACATATGTACTGCTCAAATCTGTCTAAATGTGGAGCTACACTGAACTGCCATATCAAATCTCGGCTGTGAGTCGGGAGCTGCAGGCATGGCTGGTTGGGGACCAAGTGGGCCTTAAAGCAGCAGTCCAAACTGCCATTTTTTATTTTTTCCCCTTTAATTTATGCATCTATACAATCCACACAATGATAAGCAATTAGCCAAGTTGACGATCGATCCGTTATCCTGTGATCGATCGGTGAAGATTCACTACATGGCTGTCAGTGCAGCAGAAGAGGACCAAAGATGCAAAGTTCTGTGGGGAAGATCATGTAACCAGGCAGTCACTAGATACAATTGGTGCACTGCTAAGGAGAGGGCAGGGCTCAAAAAATGGTATGTCAGTGCCTGTTTCAGAAGAAGAAGGGGATGTGACTTTGTAAAGGGTTGCTATAGAAACAAAAAATGCTTGTTACATTATAATACATTATAAATGTAATTCAGAGTTTTTTTTGTAATTTCTACAAGTATTTTTTCATACTACAGAACTGATTTATTTAAAAAAATAGACATCTAGGATTTGCTTGGTCTGCAGCTTTATGCAGGGGTGGGGGGAGGGGAAGGGGGACGGCGCATCTCACATGTATGTAGAGCGTGTCCCTCTAGTTCACAGGTATGTAGGTTAATTACCTAGTGTTGCATTATTTAAAAACAATAGTATTCAACATCGTGATCTAATTGTTGATATTAAGGTTTGCTAACGTAAGTTAAAAACTGTTAAGTGTGTTGGAGCTGTTTTGGAGGAGAATTGTCACTTACCCCATCAGATAATATAGTTTGGCAAACTAAACTCCCTTTCTGAAAAGCTGGCTGGGAGTTGGGACATCTCTACTCAAAATCTTTCCTTTTTTTTCTATATTATTAGGGAAAGGAGGGTCTCGAGATGGATGGTTGTAGGAACAACCCACAATGTAATTTTCTGTTATTGGTTGTACTTTTATACTTTTTTTGTCTCCTTTTTTCTGCAAGGTCTAAGGACATGGATTTACTATTACAATATGCTGGATATTAACCAACTTCATTTTAAGCTTAGGGTGTCTCACACTGACTTTGGGCAACTGTAGAACACTAACTTAAAGCTCACCTAATATTTTAACATGTTATTTAAGCTCATCTCCCTTAACATAAAGAGGGCTAAGTCTCCCAGAAAAACGAGGTTAGCATTGCCTGAATTTCAAGAATGGGGAGGAGAGAGGATTTTTGTGCAAGAAACTCACTTTAAAAAGCTGGTACCCCAAATTATCAGATCACCACTTAACCAGGTTTTTAAAAGTGCAGCTAAAGTTAAAAAAAAATTGGTGTCGACATCTTCATAAGTCAAAACCTCCCCTTCTTGATAAATGATCTAAAGATGGACCCAGAAGGCAGATACATATTGATAAAGGTTACAATAAAGAATACTACCTATACTTTCACCAATGTCTATACCCCAAATGTTGGACAATAAACCTTCTTAGAGCTCTTTTTAGCAATCATGGGTGAGTTTAAGGAGGATGTAAAAAAATGCTGTATGGTGCTCTAGAACACTGATTAGAACAGTAGCAAGTCCATAAATATATTCTCCAACTGTAACGATCCTAGGAGTATCAAGGAAATAATAGACCAAAAATCACATATAGATCACACCTATTTCCACTATAACACGATGGCCTGGATGGAGTTCCACTAAGATAAGATACCCCAAATGTTGGACAATAAACCTTCTTAGAGCTCTTTTTAGCAATCATGGGTGAGTTTAAGGAGGGGTGTCTGGTTTTAGGGAGAGATTTCAACTTGACGGTCAACCCACTCCTAGATAGTTCCTCAGGAAAAACAACACTACTTAAACATCAGATTAGATCTATCAACAAGACCCTTTTCTTAGACCGCTTAGAAAACATTTGGAGGACCTTTAATCCCACTGAATATACACAAGGATAGACTACATCTTTGTTCAGCAGAGAAATGGTACTGATGTGAAAAAATAGAGCCCATAACGTTGTCAGACCACACCCCTATAGAGTTAACTATAGCATATGGGGGTACCAAACAAGTCTAACTGGTCGTGGAGGATTAATGAGACTCTCCTAATAGATCCCACTATAATGGATAAAGTTATAACTACTCTGTGAGAATACTTTCAAAATAACCTATTCAAGGACACCTCAGAAATGGTCACTTGGAAAGCACACAAATGTGGGATCAGAGGGGAACTAATTAGTTATCCACCCACAAGACAAAACAAAGAGTAATTGTTATTGAGAAACTAACCCAGAAAATACAAGAGATAGAATCGGGACTTAAAACCACTAACTGCTGAGGCTTTGCTAGAACTTATACACCTTATGGGGCAATTAAGTGGGTCACTAAATCACAGGACAGAGAAAGCTATGATGTGGACGAGACAAAAAAATACTATGAGAAGGGGAATAAAGCGACAGGTTACTGTCTCTGGCACTGAGAAAAAAGCACAATTTACAATATGTCTATAGTTTAAAAACCTCATATGGTCAAACCCAGTACGTCCCTAAACAAATAGAGAAGAATTTAGAAAGTTCTATGCCAGTTTTTACAATTTACAGGGTGGATGAAAAGGATGAGGTTTTCAGAACAGAATCACCAAATGTCTGCAAAAAATACAAATGAAAGCACTAAAGGCAATTAGCCATAGGGTGACTTGGGAATGGGGATGACCCCTGATTCACCTCATTCAAAGGGGCTGAAAGGTAATTAGTTAATGGGAAGTTGGTGAATTAGGCAGGAAAAGTATAGGTTATTACCAGGTAGAAATAAGGCAGGTGTTTAGGGATTGGTTGAATGTGTATTGCTAGGCTAAGGCGAAGGTATACGCTGGTAGGAAAACACAACCATGTGTGGAACCACTTTCACACTTGCAGAGAAATTGGCAAGAACTGTTATGCATTCCTTCTCCTGGCCACCTGCAGCTTCAAAGAAATTGCAATACTGCTTAAGCCCCAGCAGCTTGCCAGTAGTACTTCCGGTCAGCTTTCTTCATTAATGTACTGCTCCAGGTGATTGAACCATTCCCGGATCTGATTTTCAGTTACGCAGGCCCAAGCTTTTGAGATTATTTTGGTATTATGCTTACTAATGCATGTTCGTCGCTTCAGAAATAGTTTGAGCCATTTATCTCCTGGTCTATTGTCAGTGAATGGGTTCTGTCGGTGGGTATCAACCATAACCTTGTGTACTACACCTTTAACTTCCTTGGGATGCATGGGAAAAACACATTTTATCTTCACCTAATATCCAATTTTCCAGTTTGTCCTCCTCACAAGTTCTTAGGACTGGTTGTGGCCACATACTCTCCCTTCTATTGTTATTTCATGCAAATTCTTGATTAAACTGTCTTTAGGAATTCCATACTCAACAGAAGCGGTGTTTGCACGTATTGTTCCTGCACGTACAGCTTATAAAGCGTTTGCTAGCTGTTCTTTGGTGTACTGGAAGCGTTTATATTTTCTTCCACATTCTCTTTGATTGTCAGCCATCTGTGACATGACACAGAGTACTGTAATGACTTTAATCTAGGCCTAATTTAAATGTATTAATACCTACTGTAGGTATGTATGTCCAATTAATGACCGGTCATTTAATTCAGTAAATTCATAAAACCAGTCAGTCACTGGATAGAAGCATTTTTTGGCCATCCACTAATACAGTAAATCATCTGATGTATTTTCACTAGCCTATTTTAAAAGTGGAATTTTGGTTGTTTTTCACTGAAATAGAAAAAAAATCTAGTGAATGACCAGGGTGGTCATTCACTGGCAAAACATTGCAAACAAAACTAGTAATTTGACCACACCCCAGCACATGACTTTACAATGTTAGCAACCTAAAGCTGATTTATTTTAGTTCCTAGAGGCCTTAATTTACTTAAAAACAATGTTAAACTCTTCTAAACATTAAAATAAGGTTCCTATTAAACTTTTTGTACAGTCAAAGAAATGTCCTATGTTAGTGTAGCACCTGTTCCCCCCCTGCCACGGAAGATCCTGCCACTACATGGTTATTGTCCCTGATGCTGTAGCTCAGCTGCTGGTTCAGGAGGTCTGAGTGGCTCTGCCGTTCTAGTTTGGGAACAGCAACAGGGCAGGCTTTCTCCATCTCTTTACTGTGCAGTGCCTCCATCCCATGAAGATCCTGCTGAGTGCAGGATGGTCCCCACAGGCAATACTCCTCTCCAATAACCACACACCATAGTTGGTCCAACGGCATCTTTATTGTACAACAGCATGATCGTCATCCAGCCCTGGAGCAGACCCCAGGGGCTGGGAAATTACATGAAAATGAGCATGCTATGTCCCCTTTTGCTTCAAATTCATTTGGACATGGACAACTATAAGCTTATGCCTGCCGCATTACACAGCTTTTCAGTACAGCCTGCGTTAAAGTGTATAGACAGTAAACCTACTCATAGACAGGTGATTCGACCTTTGTGGCTCATCAGTGTGAGGCTGTTGCAATTTAAAGCTGGTAAAATTGAAAGCCTAGAAGTGCAGAGGGTGCAGACAGAGCACAGCTCCAGACGTCCTGCAATGTCAAGCAGGAAGAAACACACCAGGCCACTCCGCAGTAATAAAAAATAAAGATTGTATTGAAAGCTAATAACACATACAGGGAACAAAAATAGGACAAGAGGAACGCACCTACGCGTTTCGTACAGGTGTACTTTATCAAGGTGACATAGGGATCAAGTAACTGCCTATTTATACTCACCCTGTGCGCCTCTAATCAGTGGGTTGCGGCTCCAATAGCCGGCAGCTGTTGCCAGTCGCGGCCATATGACGCACGTTCCCCAGAGATAGGGCGCATCAGGTAGTGTATAGGGACTGCCACGAGGTGTCCGTGGCGTCATAGAAATGACGTCATCAGCGTGCGACGCCGAAGCCAAGCACGTCGACGTAAAGTCTATTCTCATTGGCTGGACATGTCGTGTGGTATAAAACTTTTTATCAACAAACAACTTTATTAACACTAAACACATAACATTGTTAAAAATGCCAAGAAACCTTGGCACTGACATATGATAAACGAACAATTTACAGGATGATTAAATCGCAGACTCCCAAGCCTGGTAAATTATATGTACGGAGTAAACCTCCTGATTGAATAGTTATGCATATTAATGTTCAGAACAATTGGTAATAAAGAAGTTAAACCACATAAGCATATAATAACCATCTATGGGACAGAAAAGATACCTTGTTAATTCCTAGAAGACTGAAAAAACGATATTTATAAACAATGTTTATAATTAATAATCTCAAAGGATAAACCAAAAATTGAAGAATGAAACTCTTATTAAAGTGCATTACACATTGTTTGAGTTAATAATATATTTTAACAGTTTATATTACGTCAAATGGTAGAAGAGTTGAATGAAGACTCAATTGTAGCTCAATATATTAATTGAGCATAGAACACTGAATGGGAATTATGTGTTAAATCTACAATGCAGAAATTAACCATTGTTTACATAAATAGTGAGTGACTGTCTATGTAGTTGCATACCTAACATGTAACCATCTATATTAAAAAGAATATGTGTGTATATATGATATGTGGTAAGAATATGTCTATTAGGATCCTCATAAAATTATGTGTGATACAAAAAGGTATATTTAATTTGTAATTAAATTGGTATATTTACTAATTAACATTTATTGGGAAATTATAAATGTTTATTTAGGATGGACATTAATGATGAAAAATCATAAAAAATGACTTAAGTCCCATTCAGTGTTCATTCCTAGAGGTGTTCTAGTTCTAAGGGTAAAAATCCAATAGGATTCACGTCTATCTAAATGTTTGGTCCTATCCCCACCTCGTTGGGGAATAGGCACTTGCTCAATTCCTTGAAATGAAAAGGAGTTAATATTTCCTAGTGGACAATTAAAGAAATGTTTAGAAACCGGGTGATTTTGGTCATTGATTCTTATAAGACGCAGATGTTCTAAAATTCTAATTTTCAAACACCTAGTCGTTCTTCCGACATACTGTCGGCCACATCCACATTGTAGTAAATAAATTACATAAGTGGAATTGCAGTTCAAAAAAGATTTAATTTTGTATGTAATTCCAGAATAAAATGAATGGAAGCTATTGCCTTTTCTCATTTTCGGACATGCTTTGCAATGGGTACAAGAGTATGTACCATGTGGCAGACTCGTTGTATCTGTTTTCTCATTGTGTTCAAATAAACTTGGGGAAAGGCTATTGGACAAAGTTTTGGCCCGTTTATAAACAACATTGGGACCCGAGATGATATACGGTTTTAACACTGGGTCCAAGGTCAGTACATGCCAATGTTTTTTTAAGATTTTTTTAATTATTGGTGCTTGTTTGCTATAAGGAGTGATAAATGAGGGGCTGACATTGTCCCTATTCGGTCTGGGTTCACTCCTAAGTAGTGTTCTTCTTTCTAAGGTGGATACCTCTTTTAATGATCTGTCTAAATCCTCCTTTTTATAGCCTCTCTGTAGAAACCGTGAATACAGGTCTTTAACCTGTAATTCATAATCCTGTTCACTCGAGCAATTTCTCCGGGCTCTAATGAATTGACTTTTGGGTATCCCCCTGAACATGGTAGGAGGGTGACAGCTGCTGGGTCTCAGAAACGTGTTTCTGGAATTGGGTTTGCGATATAATGTTGTCTGAATTCTTAAAGTGGTGTCAACATATAAACACAAATCTAAATAATTAATGTGTTGTACATGGTATGAGTGAGTGAAAGTTAAATTAAATGTGTTAGTGTTAAGTGTTGAAATAAATCTGTGCAGTGTAGTGACATCACCCTCCCAAACAAACAACAAATCGTCGATGTACCTCTTATAGAATACAATGTGCTCCCTATAATTGTTCAGTTCTCCAAACACGTGGAACAGTTCCCACCAACCCATGAAGAGGTTGGCATAGGAAGGGGCAAAGCTCGTCCCCATAGCTGTTCCACGTGTCTGGAGATAATGAACCCCATTAAACAGAAAAAAATTGTGTGTGAGTAAAAAGTGAATTGCATCCAAAATAAAAGTGCTTTGTGCTGGTGATAAGTCAGACCTTTTTAGAAAATATTCAACAGCTGTCAGCCCATGTTCATGGGATATCACAGTGTATAGAGACGTAACGTCTAATGTCACCCAGAGAAAGTTGCTCTTCCATTTCAAACCATCTAGTGTGTTTATTAGATGTGTACTATCTCTAATATAGGACGGGAGTTGTTGCACCATCGGCTGGAGAAAGTGGTCCACATACCGTGAAACACCATCTCCCAAAGAATCAATACTGGAGACAATTGGCCTCCCAGGAGGGGAGACCAGTGTCTTATGAATCTTCGGGAGATGGTGAAACACGGGTGTGACCGGGGAGGGTCTATACAAATAGTTAGTATCATTATCATTCAAGACTCCTATCATAGAGCCCAGATCCAGCAGATGTCTGAGTTCCCTCTGATATTTTAAAGTAGGGTCAGATGGCAGTACAGCATAGGACGACACGTCCCGAAGTTGGCGTAATGCCTCTTCAAGATAATCATCCCTATGCTGCACTACCACCGCCCCTCCCTTGTCGGCATTTTTTATTATTAATGATTTATTGCTCTTAAGATCATTTAAGGCTATAATCTCTTCCGGGTTAAGATTCTTGTACTTACTAGTACGATGACTTGCGTCAAAAGAGAACCCTTTCTGTAACAACCTTAAATCTCTTTCCACTAGATTCTCAAAGGTGGATAAGAATCTGCCTTTCACAAAGGTGGGGTAAAATAATGATTGTTTCTTTAGACCCGTGTTTGTTCTTCCCAAAAAATTGTAATAATCAGTATTGGAATCTGGGCTGGTGTCTAAGTCTTCTAAGTCCTGTATTGCACACTGTTCCTTGAATGAAAAAAGATTAGATTGAATTGTCTTAGATGATAGATCATCTGAAAAACATACATCAACATTGTCAGTCAATAATTCAGGTATTTCAGGTACAGTATTAACAGATTGTTCTACATTACTATCATGATTTTTACAAAAAAACTTCTTCAATGTGCATTTTCTGACAAATTTGTTTAAATCAACCATTGTTTGGAACAGGTCAAAATTAATATCAGGTACAAAACCCATGCCCTTATTGAGTAGTGATAGTTCGTTATCAGTAAGTGTCCCATTTGAAATATTGATAACTGCATTTTCTCCGCCTAGAAATTCTTCTTCCTTTTGGAAGGTGCTCCCTTGTATTGACTTCTTGGTTTTTTTGCCCCGTCTTGTTCTTTTGCGTTTTTTGACACAGTTGTTTGACCCGAGGGCTCAGATGTGTTTGACGGACGGGACTTATATTCAGTGGCTCTTTCTTTTTGTTTACGTTCCCAAAAGGGGCGTTGTTCTTTAGGTGCTTCTGTGTCTGAATGTGTATTGTCCCCATCATTTGGATTGAAGAAAGAGACCGTATGACCCAAATATTCTGTGTCCGAAGTGTCCGAATCTACTTTAGATTTAAGAATTGATTTTTTAGCCCAGGTGTTATTGGTCTTGTCCTCTGGGGTGGAGTGAGTGGGGTATGAAGTGCGGTTGGACCTTCTGTTGGGTGTAGATCTCTCCCATACAAACACTTGGTTACGCTCATAATCGAGCTTGTCCCGTTCAAACTTTTGTTGTTTCTTTTCTAAAATGTCTTTTTCAAAATCTTTAATTGATTTGGCCAAATTAGTGTCCAATGATTTAAATCCTTCCATTTTTGAGAACTTAGCTAGATGTTTTTGTGAAACTTTAATGTCCTTTTCTAGGTCCAATTTCTCCTTAGATTTGGCTTTAATGATCAAAGATATTAGTTTCGATGAACAATCATTGAGGATCATTTTCCATTCTCTCTCAAAGTCCTGATTTATAAAGCCAAATGTGGGAGACTTTTTTACCCGTAGCCCCCTAGGAATTCTTTTCGCCAGCAAATAATTTTCCAAGAATATGAGGTCCCAATATATTCTGGTGTCAGTAATAAGTAATTTACTAAATTTAAGAAATAAATCGTGTAAATCTGATGTGTCCTCACAATCTGGATTGGGCTGATTTTCAAACATACGTTTTGCTTTTTTGGATCTTTGAGTCATGTCCAAATAGTTGGATACATAATCACTGGTGACATTTTGAGTATCATTATCTCCTAGATCTTCCATGTCCATTATATAAGTGCGTTGAATAATCAAATGTAATTTTGTAAATTAATATACTTGTAAATAAGCAAATTCTGAAAAGGGTGGAAAAAATGAAAAAATGAAAAAATGAAAAAAATGAAAATATGAAAAAAGTAAAAAGATGAAAAAATTAAGAGAACTGAAAAAAACCACTTATATGGTATATCTCCCCCCAAACCGGAAAGAATGGGGGTTAATCCCTGTATGTGTAGCAATAAAGGCAACCAAAAATAAACCTGCGGTAAAACTCTGTGGATGAGTTTGCTGTGGTCCGGTGTATATGATTGGAATACTCCCAGTGAGCAACCACTTGTTGAAGTGTATCCAGAAGAACGTGGTGTGTGTGGTGCTCAAACCTGGGCAAGTGTCCTATTGAGACATATGACATATTATAACCATTATATGGTGGTCCGGTGATAATGGAGTGCCCCTCAATAAATTGCAGAAAAACTGAGTAGTACTGTAGGGGAAGTGACAAGTGGAGTCAGTTGGGACAACCACAGGGATGTACACAATAATCACCCAAACAGTATATTGAAGAAGGCAATAATGATGGAAAGCAGGATTTAAATAAGGCACTAGGGCACTTTACCTGCTGGTTCCCAGGGGCACTCTCCAGATCAATGCGTGCAATCCGTCCGTTGGTAGATTCAGAAGTGCAGAGGGTGCAGACAGAGCACAGCTCCAGACGTCCTGCAATGTCAAGCAGGAAGAAACACACCAGGCCACTCCGCAGTAATAAAAAATAAAGATTGTATTGAAAGCTAATAACACATACAGGGAACAAAAATAGGACAAGAGGAATGCACCTACGCGTTTCGTACAGGTGTACTTTATCAAGGTGACATAGGGATCAAGTAACTGCCTATTTATACTCACCCTGTGCGCCTCTAATCAGTGGGTTGCGGCTCCAATAGCCGGCAGCTGTTGCCAGTCGCGGCCATATGACGCACGTTCCCCAGAGATAGGGCGCATCAGGTAGTGTATAGGGACTGCCACGAGGTGTCCGTCGCGTCATAGAAATGACGTCATCAGCATGCGACGCCGAAGCCAAGCACGTCGACGTAACGTCTATTCTCATTGGCTGGACATGTCGTGTGGTATAAAACTTTTTATCAACAAACAACTTTATTAACACTAAACACATAACATTGTTAAAAATGCCAAGAAACCTTGGCACTGACATATGATAAACGAACAATTTACAGGATGATTAAATCGCAGACTCCCAAGCCTGGTAAATTATATGTACGGAGTAAACCTCCTGATTGAATAGTTATGCATATTAATGTTCAGAACAATTGGTAATAAAGAAGTTAAACCACATAAGCATATAATAACCATCTATGGGACAGAAAAGATACCTTGTTAGTTCCTAGAAGACTGAAAAAACGATATTTATAAACAATGTTTATAATTAATAATCTCAAAGGATAAACCAAAAATTGAAGAATGAAACTCTTATTAAAGTGCATTACACATTGTTTGAGTTAATAATATATTTTAACAGTTTATATTACGTCAAATGGTAGAAGAGTTGAATGAAGACTCAATTGTAGCTCAATATATTAATTGAGCATAGAACACTGAATGGGAATTATGTGTTAAATCTACAATGCAGAAATTAACCATTGTTTACATAAATAGTGAGTGACTGTCTATGTAGTTGCATACCTAACATGTAACCATCTATATTAAAAAGAATATGTGTGTATATATGATATGTGGTAAGAATATGTCTATTAGGATCCTCATAAAATTTTGTATCACACATAATTTTATGAGGATCCTAATAGACATATTCTTACCACATATCATATATACACACATATTCTTTTTAATATAGATGGTTACATGTTAGGTATGCAACTACATAGACAGTCACTCACTATTTATGTAAACAATGGTTAATTTCTGCATTGTAGATTTAACACATAATTCCCATTCAGTGTTCTATGCTCAATTAATATATTGAGCTACAATTGAGTCTTCATTCAACTCTTCTACCATTTGACGTAATATAAACTGTTAAAATATATTATTAACTCAAACAATGTGTAATGCACTTTAATAAGAGTTTCATTCTTCAATTTTTGGTTTATCCTTTGAGATTATTAATTATAAACATTGTTTATAAATATTGTTTTTTCAGTCTTCTAGGAATTAACAAGGTATCTTTTCTGTCCCATAGATGGTTATTATATGCTTATGTGGTTTAACTTCTTTATTACCAATTGTTCTGAACATTAATATGCATAACTATTCAATCAGGAGGTTTACTCCGTACATATAATTTACCAGGCTTGGGAGTCTGCAATTTAATCATCCTGTAAATTGTTCGTTTATCATATGTCAGTGCCAAGGTTTCTTGGCATTTTTAACAATGTTATGTGTTTAGTGTTAATAAAGTTGTTTGTTGATAAAAAGTTTTATACCACACGACATGTCCAGCCAATGAGAATAGACGTTACGTCGACGTGCTTGGCTTCGGCGTCGCACGCTGATGACGTCATTTCTATGACGCGACGGACACCTCGTGGCAGTCCCTATACACTACCTGATGCGCCCTATCTCTGGGGAACGTGCGTCATATGGCCGCGACTGGCAACAGCTGCCGGCTATTGGAGCCGCAACCCACTGATTAGAGGCGCACAGGGTGAGTATAAATAGGCAGTTACTTGATCCCTATGTCACCTTGATAAAGTACACCTGTACGAAACGCGTAGGTGCGTTCCTCTTGTCCTATTTTTGTTCCCTGTATGTGTTATTAGCTTTCAATACAATCTTTATTTTTTATTACTGCGGAGTGGCCTGGTGTGTTTCTTCCTGCTTGACATTGCAGGACGTCTGGAGCTGTGCTCTGTCTGCACCCTCTGCACTTCTGAATCTACCAACGGATGGATTGCACGCATTGATCTGGAGAGTGCCCCTGGGAACCAGCAGGTAAAGTGCCCTAGTGCCTTATTTAAATCCTGCTTTCCATCATTATTGCCTTCTTCAATATACTGTTTGGGTGATTATTGTGTACATCCCTGTGGTTGTCCCAACTGACTCCACTTGTCACTTCCCCTACAGTACTACTCAGTTTTTCTGCAATTTATTGAGGGGCACTCCATTATCACCGGACCACCATATAATGGTTATAATATGTCATATGTCTCAATAGGACACTTGCCCAGGTTTGAGCACCACACACACCACGTTCTTCCAAAATTGAAAGCCTAGGCAGATGGGAAGCCTGATGATCCCATATTTTAATAACTAATACATGTCGAACCGATTAGTTACAATTCTAGATTGGCATGCTAACAACTCTAAGCTATGGGTCCAATTGGAGAGGGAATTGTGCATGGAACTCAACACCCAACTAGACTCAAAATGTTGGATAGATTAAATAGATACACTTAGTGGGAGAGGGGGAGGGGGAAGTAGGTACTCCTGCTCAGAAATTTGCAGAGTGGGATTAGAGTATGAAGGTTAAGGTGCTGTGCTGAGAAATGTACTAATAGCAAACAAACAAGAGAAAGAAATCATTGAATTAGCACTCAATTACCTATAGTGGGTAAAATGAGACAATTAAAAGTCATCTTTAATAATGACTAAATTAAAATAAGATGTGCACAAAAAGAACAAACTACTACATTGCACAAGACAAATGCCAAATTGATGATGTCGACTGGATAATAATGGCGTAGTGCCACCGTAAGGTAGAAAATAGCCTTTGATATACGAATATACGGATATCAAGTGTATATAATTTACCCAAATAGTTTAAAAACACATTTAGCCAGGGCCGCCAACAGGGGGGGACAAAGGATATTGGCGTCCCGGGCCCCATGAGTCAGGGGGGCCCGGCCACCCGGGCATCAGTTAATTACATTTAAAAATAATAATAATCCAAAAAAAAATATGGTGGCGATTCCCGTGGTCCCGGCGCGCATACGCAGGGCAAGCAGGGTGTCGTGGGCCCGCTGCCTGTTCCCCCCAGCAACCCAGCCAGCAACCCAGCCAGCAACCCAGCCCCCCCGCGGGATGGAGGGGGAAGCGCCAAGACTAGCCCCTCCGCTCCCCACGTGGGACAGAGGGGGAAGCGCCAACACCAGCCCCGCGCGCAACCCAGCCCGCTCCCAACTTGATACAGGGGGGAAGCGCCAACCCAGCTTCCGCCACGCGTACCTCCTGCCCCAGCACGCCTCACCAGCCCCCCCAGCCGCCCACCTCAACCACCCCCTCAGCTGCCCACATCACCCATTCCCCCAGCTGCCCACCTCCCATGCCACCCTACCGCCCCTGGCAGCTGCCGGGGATATCAGGGCAGGGGGGGAAGCGTCTGGTGGCAAGGAAGCAGCGCCCACCTGTAAAGGTAAGTCACTTACTCACCCACCCAGTCACTCACCCACCCAGTCACTCACTCACCCAGTCACTCACCCACCCAGTCACTCAGTCACCCACCCAGTCACTCAGTCACCCACCCAGTCACTCAGTCACCCACTCAGTCACTCACCCACCCAGTCACCCACCCAGTCACTCTGTTACTCACCCAGTCACCCAGTCACTCACCCACCCACCCAGTCACTCACCCACCCAGTCACTCACCCACCCACTCAAGTCACTCACCCACCCAGGGGGGGGGGGGTGCGCTATGGGTTTGGGGGTGGGGGGGGGGCGCTATGGGGGGGGTCTGCTCCTTTCATTTGTCCTGGGCCCCATGATTTCTGTTGGTGAACCTGCATATAGCTACAGTATATCAGCGTATTGGATCATAGCCAAAATGAGTGTGAGCTTTAGTGGCCACGTAGATTAATTGTGGTTAGTTGAGCCTAAATAGAGCTCTATGGTGAACAAGTGCCAGCTGTGGAGGTTAGCTCTCTTCACTCCTTAACTTAATTGCTGACTGAAGTTGTCAGTGTGAATGAATCACTGTTTTAGACTAAAACATCACCCTTTCGAATGGGTGTCTTTGACGATGTGTCGCCATGGTAACCCGGCGGCAAATGACGTCACGGGGTCGCGTGATGTAATGTTGCCATGGCAATGTGATGTCACATGACCCCGCGGTGTCATTTGACGCCGGATCCGAGCAAGGGGGGGGCGCTAACAGGGGAGTAGAGCAGGCAGGCGGCACAAGGGGAAAACTTTGTGCACCGCTGCTCTATGGGATGGAAACCTAAAAACCTGGGATAGAGTGGCTATACCTTATAACTTGACCACAAGCTCCTCACCATTGATGCCCATTTTTGGAAACCCGGACTGCGTACATGCATGGTGCATTTGGGAAATGAAACCGCGTGAACATTCCAAGGTTCACAGGTTTACTGGTTGTAGATAATATATTACCTTTCAAACACTTTGGGGAAAGGCTTCACCGGAGTAAGGGGAGCAGTGGAAGTACAGACAACTGGTAGATTCATATATCAACACAAACAAAAGCACTTAATTTTCAGACAGTTCACCCTATTTGAATCCATTTTCGGATGCATTGGGTGAACAGGGCATAACCTGGCTGCCATTTACAGGATCTTGAGTGGGGGAGGCACAAAAGAGAAACAGAGTTTTGTGCTGCATGGGAGAAGGAGTTAAACTCCAAAATAGAACTAGAGGAGTGGGATAAAATATGGGAGGTGACTCATTCATCTTCTACAGTGATAAAAACACTTATTAGCTCTTGCTTTTCAGGTGGTATTACACACCAGCCAGATCAAAAGCAAATTTCTTTAGCACTATTGACAGATATTGGAGAGAATATGGTGGTTGGGGCACTCTGCTATACATCTGGTGGGACTGACCGAAAATACAACAATTCTGGAAGGCAGTGCTAAATGCCATACAAGTAGGCATAGGGGCAAACATACCCAAGGACCTCTAGATAACTCTCCTTAACCGAAATACAATTTCCAATTACAACATTTAAAAAAATCTTGCCGCTGCACTTACTAAATGTAGTGAGATGGACTATCCCTCTTGTCTGGAAGCAAACAACGGCACCTAATGTACAGGTCTGGACTTCCAGAGTCAGGGACACCTACAACATGGAGAAACTCACCGACCTCTCGTACAACTCCAAATACAAAGACACATGGCAACCATGGATTGTCCATAACACAACCTGAATCCATGGGGTCGAGGCCAACAAGGATTGCTACTACTCCCCGGGTCTCCGATGCACCCTCTGTGTCCATATCTTCACAGTCCATAGCTCTTCGCTTTTCTCTTTTATGCTTGCTCTTATTTTGACGTTAGTATTTCCTATTTTAGTAAGTCAATTTGGTAATATGCTGAGATTTACACTATTTATCTTTCTGAACAGCACTTATTACTATACTTAATGTTTTGCCGATTCTTGTACAATATGAGATAACTTTACTACTATTACTAACTGTTGCTTTGATTAACATTACATTTCTTTTTTCTGTATGCCACTCGTTCTGAATAATCTAATAAAAAAGGAATTTACACAAACATTTTTATTCATTCCAGATTTCTAAAATCTGATCTATATTTCCTTCTTGCTCATTGCAAATGTAATATTGTCTTTTTCTACTTTACTTGACTATGTACAACATTTTAAATAACATTTCAAAGAACAACATATATTGTTAATTCTGCCATATTAGTTATTGCACTTTTTACAGTTAGGAGATCATACCTAGTTTTGGCAAAGGGAGAAACCCAAAAAGTGCACCTGTCTTGAACAAATCCCCAAACCTGTTTGATTGACCCCACTGTCCTATATCATACAGGCCTATATTTAATAAGCAGTGTTATAGCCAGAAGATACCATTCAAATGAATGAGCTGTAAGATATCTTCTGGCTCCGCAATTTTTCCTATGGAATAGCACTACTTAGAAAATATAGGCTGCAGTGTCTTAAGATGTAGTCATTGATTACCTAATTTCAAATAGTAAACATATCTTTACTTAATAAAAACAAAAGGCAATAAAATGGGTAATTCAATTAATCTCCCTGTGCTTCAGGCACAAAAATCAGATTGTAAGCTCTCAGGGAAGGATTCATTGTACCTGCAAATTTCTATGTATAGCGGCACTGTGTATACTGTCAGTGTTTCATTAGAAAATAAATATTATAATTGTTAAAATGGTAGAAAAGGTGACTAAGAATTTACCTTGAAGCTATTTTTTAGTTGTGTGGCCATGTGACATTTATTGAGGTCAAATAGGATTGTTTTCATAGAAGCTTATCTAGTTACCAGTTATACACAGAATTGAGTTATCTTGCTCTAGATAACGCAAAGTAATGAACTGTGATGATCAAAAAAGTATTTGTTATGCATGCTTCACTATACTCGTGATTAATAATACTATGATAATGTGACCTAGTTCTCTGCAAAAATACAGCTCAATATCACACATTGCTCCCCAAAAGAGTATTGCAAGAGAATATTATAGCAATTATTTCATTAGGGATGCATTCTCCAGATACGGCCACATGTAAAATATATTGTATTTTGTTAAATTGAGAACATACAGTACTAATAGAAAACAATTGAAAGCAACAGTGATAGTGAGACCATCATTTGTATGCTACTTTTAAGGACACATATATGTAAGATTAATACTGTAAATCACCAAGCATTTGCAATATCAATGCCATCAGCAATATTATTTTTATTCCCAATTCCTTGGTAAAAATGTATCCCTTGCTACCAATCTGATCTTATCCTTGACAATCTTTGCATTGTTATTTTTTTAAAATATGTGTGTTTATCAGGCTTGTTTGTTTCTCTATGTTCTATTTTAATATGTAACCCAGACTAATGACGGGTGTAACATAGCCTCCCGGCAGTTACTTCCTTTCCTGGGCCTTTCCTCTGTCAGTCCTGTTATTGCAGGCAGTGGAAAGGTTAATTCCTTTATTAGCCCTGTGTGTGTGTATTCCAGCCTTGAATAACGTATCAGTATTCAAGGGCAGGCCTAACAACTCTGAAGATGTCAATCTGAGGGGTGGATATTGGTTGGAACGCCCCATGATGTGTGTGTGGGCCAATCTGTATCCGGCTCTGGCTTGCTATGAGTCAGAGACACTCCCCTAGGATGTTCAAATTAGAGACATCTTCCCAAATTGGCAGTTAGTTAGTTCTGAGTCTGAGAGAAGTCAGTAATATGAAGAACTGTCTCTCCCTCCCAGTCAAGCCAGGACTATGAGGGGAGGGAACCATGCGGCCTATATCAGGGATCTGATGTAGAGGGATTAGAGAGAGAGAAGCAGATGATGATAAGAACCATGTCTATTCTCTGTCCTGGAGCTGACTGCTGAATAAAATATGAAAAGACATTCTGAGTTTGAGTTACTGGCTCTGGTATGAAGGAGTGTCAGTGGGGGTCGATCCCCTGAAGATCCACAGGGGATCCTCGTTGGCTGGAGGCACTGCACCATCAAGAGACATCAAGGTAATCTGTCCCCCCTGTTTCCTGTCCTGGCTCTCCCCACACCACCACCCTCAGCCCTCCTGTTGCCAGCAGGTCACAGCACCAACACCACATGGTTCTGATTTCTTTAAACCAAGTAGAATTTTGTTTTCATCTGGGCCACTGAATTATTGTCTTTCAAGTGTTCACTCAACCTCTAACCCACACAGTTCCTGTTAGTGGGTAAATCAAGCTGAGAAGAATAGAGGGGGATTTGCCTGTGCAAACTCCTTTTCAGCACATAGTGACATCACACAAAAGGTAGTAGCTAGAGGAAAGCCAACCTCTCCAAAGTCTCAGCTCACCAGATTTACAAAAAGCAATGCGTTAATACCAAAAGGTTTGTAACTACCTGAACATATCACTGAGAAAACAGACTAAATTTTGTCTCTACTTCCAAATTTCTCAATGTTGGTTAAGGTCCAGATATACCTCCCAGACCTGCCTATTTAACCTCACCTCTTTCCTGTTGGTTCAAGGTACTGTAGGCTGTGATTCCTTTTTAGCGGACCAACAAATCTTCATAGATGAAATTATAGTATTCAGAGCTTTTGATACCTCTGGCTGCGCTTATAGTGCCGGCGACAGCGACGTCGCGTCAAAACAAATGCATTGCCGCCATCGTGTGCTCTTATAGTAAGCGTGATGCGAAGGCGCGACGGAGCGATGGCTTGGTTGCGATCACTGGAAGTCATCTCTATTTGATTTTTCCAGCGACCGCAGCCTGACGTCACCATCGCTGTCGCATCACCGTCACTATAAGCGTAGCCTCATGTTTCTTCTCTGTAAATGTATTGTCATGTTTGTGTTTGATATCCAGTGCTTTAGCACCATTCTTTCCAAAAATTAGGGTACAATTGAAAAAGAAAGAAAGTGAAACAATATATAGAGTAGTCTTTCCTTAAAGAAGGGATACTGACAAGTAGATCTTAAGTGCACTCACAAATATAGATAGTGTATCAGGCCTTCATTATTCTCCTATAGCAATTTCCATTGTTGAGGGAAAGAGAGAGAAAGGATAAATAGCATAATACAAAGTCAAGTTTCTAAGCCATATCAGCTAGACTCTTCAAGTGTTACCATGGCTGAGCAGGCTTCAGCCTCTGCTGCTACTACTGCTGCTGCCGGAAGGATTAGAAGCATAGCATTTACTGAGTAGGAGTTGGAGGTCCTCATCGATGTAGTTGTGGACAACCACTCGCTTTGATCCCTGATGAGGTTGCTTTGCAACTAAACGCATTGGGACAATTATTACGCACTATGCAGCTGACATTTACACGCCCCCAGGCTACATGAGGTGAAAGTGCCATTCCAAGAGATTTTGGATGAACACCTACGAGATACCGCCAGGGACGAGCACACAGGCACTGCCAGCGAAAGCTATTCATCTATATCAACACACATTAAGGTAAATTTCATAAGCTCATGCCGTTGGATATTTTATATATTTTAAGTTTTACTATTCTAAAGTGCATTTTATGTACAATGATCACCTAGATATATTTAAATAAAATTTGATCGCACTATGGGAGCATGCGCTTCTTCTTTTTGCTTCTAGATTTCTGTCTTGGATGTGGTTATTGATACAGTGAAGCAGTGGGTTACCCAGTGATTGAACTCGGTGATCTAGCTTGACAAAACAAATACAGCTCAACCACATTATAGCGTGATCCACTACAACGCAGATCCGCTTATAAAGCGGTCTGAATGTGGCTCCTGGTTTAAAAATTTTTTTTGTATGGGCAAACTTTATTAACACATCACAGGTACCTTCACCAATAGCACGGGTGTGCACGCACGCACCACTCACCAAACATGCAGCTGGATTTCCCCACTAGAAGTCCTGGGATTTGTAGTTTCCCCACCCCCTTTCTGTGCTTTCGGGACTACATTTCCCAGCAGTCGCGCTGCTCTGACATCAGCCTGAAACCCTGATCGTGGCAGCCATTTTTAAAAAAAATCGCGATCCCGATTATAACCTGGTCTCATTCCGTGGCCCCCGAGCACCGCGTTATAACGGGGTTCAGTTGTACTTTATCCATCAGGATTCCAACTATCTACCACCATCGTAACTATATACTGCTATTATTTCTATTACTATTGGATGGAAAGCCTTTATGTGTTTATACACGCACATCATTTATTCACAAATCTGAGCATTTTTTATGAAGAACTCTTGGAGAGACTTTTTCCTCTTGGAGAGACTGATTGGTTTAATAAGTCTTGAGATTGTTCATTATTTACTGTGTGTTATTCCCTCACAACTGTTACTGTTATTAGTGATTACCCCAATATTGTTTACACACTCTTACAGAATATTTAGCACACGCTATAGATTAGTATATATAGATTAGGTAGTGCAGTTTTTTTCTTTCTCCATAACATTTCCTGAGTAGGAGTTTGAGATCCTCATAGATGAAGTTGTGGACAACCACTCCAAATTGCTGGGTGCTATGTGCTCACACACAAGCATTGCTGAGGAGCAGAGGCTTTGGGTGGAATGGTCAGCAGAATGAATGCCTTGACATGTTGAAGAAGCACTTGGTCAATAGCAAGTGCAAGTTAGCTGACCATGTGGCCCACAGTAGCAGGACAGGCATGGGACCACCGTCTCACCTTGACCTGACACCTGTAGAGTGTTAGTTAATGGAGATGATTTCCACCTCCCAGGTTGTGGGACTACCAGGACTGGTAGATACCAAAGTATCTTGACAGGAATCGACCTGGTAAGTGAAAAAAAACAGTACATTTATTATACAATATATATCAAGCTCATGTATACATGTCACTTTATACATGTAACCCTCCTTGCCCGACTCTACAGGAGTTTACATCAGATAGACTATTTACATGGCTATGCTCAGTGTCTCATACCGTTTCAGAGTGCTGGATGCGTGCAGGCTGGACATGCAGATAGAATAAGGATGGGTTCCAGGAACATTTATAGTACAAAGAGCTTTATTTACATCTGTTGATAATGCTCCACATGCAAAGAACAGGCTTCACATACACATTAACTTGTGTTAAACAATATAGTTACTCTGTGCTTCTTCCCCTGGTAGCTCACACGCCAACACTAGGGAGGTACCTCTGCTTCTTTAGAATTTCATCCCCTTGGTAGCTCTCATGCATACACTGGGGAGATACTTATACTTGTGTCCTTTAGTAATGTTAGATTCACAATCTTTCACATAGCTTCCTCAATGCCCTTTATCTGGGGACCCTGATTGGGAGACACACTCTATCCTCGATCAGTATCCCTTTACTGTGGACGGCATTCTTAGTCTATGCTTATCATATCAGGAGTTTACTGAGAACCTGTCGGTGGGAGTACACTATCTTTAGGGATCAGTATTCTGTCACTCTGAGAATCGCCTACCATCGTTCATTACTATTGTATCGGATCTTCACTAGGGACCCTCCGATGAGCCTGATCCAACTATGATCCCTCCGGTGAGCCTTATCCAACTATTGGTCAATACTCTACGAACTCACTGCTGAGCACTTGCCTGCTTTTCTTCTAGTCAGAGAACAATCTCTTTTCGTTACTATGGGCTCTATCTATAAAGTCAACTTTCCTTAACTGAAAATAATAGAGATGACAGGACATTCTCACTACACATGACTATAAACTTGAACATATTTTCATAACTTACAGTAATGCCCTCTCCACTGCGACTCCAGAGGAACCTGATTCTAGAACTTTCTACCTGGGTATATATACTCCAGTGGTGATGTCACTATCACAAGACATATAGTTGGTGTGGCTTAGTTTCTGCTAAGTCACCCTGTATCATGTGCTGGAAAGGGGGATTTACCCTGTGTGAACCCACACAGTTTAGCCTCCAGGGCCCTTAACCCTTACACTACCATAGTAGTCCGCACAAAGTGGGGCTACACCCTCCCCTAATATCTCCCCAACATCCTACAAATATACAATGTATACACCTAATGTAGCATAACAGTACTAGGCATTTATTTTAACTTACATACTGATAGTAACACTACTATAAACATCCTGGCATAGTGCTTAGCATATAGTAATCAACCTGTACATACTTAGGGGCCTATGCTATAAGCAGCGATAAGGCACTTATTGCCCCCTTATTGCCAAAAAAGGCTACTGCTATTCAGTAAGCCCAGATAAGTTGGCGATAAGAGAGCTTTTCGACAAATTTTTTTGCTGAAAAAATAAATAAATCGCCAAACACGCAGCGATAAGTCACTTATCATCACTTATCGCCAGCTTTTCAAACTCGTGCTATTCTAGTAGCCCCGATTAGCTTATCAAGGCTAATCGCTGCTCTAGAATTGCGATTTCCTCTCCAAATCGTCCCGCCAGGAAAAGTTGTCAAGAAGGTGGTGAGAAGCTGCCGATAAGCGGAAAGACGGGACTTAGAAAAAAAATGCATTTTTCCTGCATCAGAATGTTGCTGGGAGTCTCCGGAGCTGATATCCATTAATATCAGCACCGGAGACCCCCGGCATAAATCCGATGCAATAAAAATGCATTTACTGTCAACTTCATTACCTTAGCGGTTAACAGCTAAGGCAATGAAGGGGTTAAGGGACAAACGCAGCTTTATTGGGGGCAGAGGGTGTGAGTGAAGGGGGTATTTGGCCTTTCACTCACACCCTCTGACCCCAATAAACATTACAATATGTAAAAAGCACCAATAAATAACCCACCCTCTGTACCCCCACATAAAGCCATTTTTATTTATTTTAACACAGGATTGATAACATAGGCCAGCGGGTGTCCCCAGGTGGTCCCCACAGGTGTCCGGGGGTCCTCTGGTTGTCCCTGCGGGTCCCCACTTGTCTTCAGTACCAACCCTGTTGTAAAATAAATAAAGATGGCATACATTTCAATAACTACACCTCCCTGTCCCACCAAACACATACATTACAGTAATGGGCAAAATAACTACAGCTGAACCACGTTATAACGTGGTGCTCAGGGGCCATGGAATGAGACCGCGTTATAACCGGGATCACGATTTTAATAAAAAAATGGCCACCGAGATCAGGGACTCCGCATCCGCCGGAGGGGGAGGGCTGGGATAACTCTACCAGCTCTCCCTGAGTCCGGCGTGGCAGCGTCAGCCCCCCCTCCCCACGCAACACTACCCCGAGCAGCAGCAGCTGATCTGTGCAGAGAAGCTGTGAGTCTGTGAGAGGGGAGGGGGGAGCGGGGGGAGGATCTCACGGAGTCCGGAGAAGCCGGGCTTTCAGCTGTCTCTGTGAGTCCCCGGCCAGGAACACATGTAATCATTGACATTTAGGGTATTACTTCAATTAGAGAGTTGTTATCAATGGTGCTGAAAATATGATTCCCTTTTATCCATAGTTTTAATCTACAAATAGGATCCATCTGCAAAGGGAAACTTTAGGTTTCTGTGAGATGTAAGAACTATACATTTTATAAACCAACAATATGACAAGACTGTTTTTGTTAAAACTAAGGATTTGGGTGTTCTCCTTATAGAAAACCCCCCCAGCATGAATGGGTTTTCTCCTACCTTCTCTGTGTCCTGTATTTTGACTCTTTTTAGCGGTCTTTTGTAGCAAAATTCAACAATGGGGCCTAAAGTTTGCCAAAAAAAACACGCCACGCTTAGACCGCGTTATAAGCGGATCCACGTTGTAGCG
The DNA here is from genome assembly GCF_040206685.1 of Ascaphus truei. Taxonomy (NCBI): domain Eukaryota; kingdom Metazoa; phylum Chordata; class Amphibia; order Anura; family Ascaphidae; genus Ascaphus; species Ascaphus truei. The sequence goes on along the minus strand of NC_134489.1, from coordinate 67,142,883 downwards.
GGTCTCGCTATAATGGGGTTGAGCTGTATTATCCAGATATGGATAATAGCTCATTTGCCCATTATTAGATCAAACATTAGCCAGGCAGCATAAATAAAGTAAATAAAAACTGTTCTACTTACCCCTGCCATCGTGAAGGTCATCCTCATCAGCATAATGCAGGGCCATGTCCCCCAATGCCAGCAAGAATACATACAAAAATACAATCTAATGGCCCCTAACCTCTTAATCCCTTTAGCGGTTCTATAGTAATTATGGGGTTAACCCACCTTCCCTACTACCCACCCAGGAGCCTAACCACCCTTCCCAGACAACTACCCCTACCCTCCAGCCATTAATTGGTACAGTGGGTACATCATGCCTATATATTATCCTCCAATAGGATTATAAGGGCGTTACAGATGAAGATGAAGATGGATGAAGATACAGAAGAAGAACAAGAAGAAGATACAGAAGAAGGTAGAAGACAACCAAATGGATTACAATTAACAGATGAGGATAAAGAAAGCAGAAAAATACTTTATTTTTTACCTGTGGGCCATTGCTGTTTGGGATCGTGGATTGGTTTTAGAGTTTCAGAGACCACGGGAATCGGAGGGTGAAGACATCTAAAGGTAAGAATTTTTTTTTTGAATGCATGTTATTTTTATTTTACAGGTTTTTTCACTGTAATTTTATTGGTATTGGATTTTTTTTACACATTCATTGCAAATGTATTTATGTATGCCCATTTAGAGCTATACATACATACAGTAAGAAGCAATGGTTGTTTTGCCAAATGGTTGCATTTATGTGTTTTATATGTATTTTGGCTCATTTTTAAAAAACATTTGTATGCTATGTATTTTGCGTTTTCATGTTATATTATGACATTTTTTGTGGTGTTTTTAATTGTTTATTTGTGGCTTTTCTTTGATGTTTGCATTTTAATAGTGGTTTATTTTTGGTGTTTTAATCAAAACACCAAAAATAAACCACTATTAAAATGCAAACATCAAACGATGGTGTTTATTTGGAAATTTATTTTATTTATTGATGGTTTTGTTTTGGTGTTGGAATAGTTAACTCTGGTGTTAATTTTGTATTTGATTAATTGATTGGTGGTAATTTTGTTGTGTTTACTTATTTATTTTTGTTTATTTGGTGATTGTTTGGATTGCATTGGATATTTTGGGTGATTGATTTTTTTGTAGGTTGACCATTGACTGGCATAGTGTAAATCATGCCCATATTATATGAGCATAATGTACCCACTGTGCCAATCAATTGGTTTATTGGCATTTGTAATGTGTTGATTTGTATATGTAATGTGTTGTATTTTGGACCTGTTTTTTTTTCCACTTAAGTTTTTATTAAGTTTTTCCAACAGTTGTGGGAGGGGGAGGGGGAATACATAAATCAAAAGGGGGAGGCGGGGAGGAATGGTGCAACATTCCCGACGAGCCCATTTCACATAGTAAAAATATGTCATAAATGACCACTGGCCAAAATGAATAGTTTTACACTTATACTGTATATATACACTTCAACATTTCAGATCAATTCTGTTCATAACCCTCTTTATCTTATGTTTTTGAGTTGGCTGACCCTCTGAGTATACTGGAGAACAGAGAGGGGCTCATTGGAGGATATTGGATTGATCTATGGGTGGGTTCCCTGCGTGTTGAGAGTTTCATAAATCAGCCATGGCTGCCATACCTTTTGAAACTTTGAGCAGGAATCTCTCAGAATCCCAGTGAGTCTCTCCAATTTGAGAGAGTACCATTCTTCTTTTTCTTATCTGGTTAAGAACTGGCAGGCTCGGGCTCATCCACGCCTCTGCTATGGCACAGCATGTTGCTGTCATTATATGGCTAATAAGTTTATATTGGTACCTATCCATGTTTTCCTGGGGTTTGTTTAGGAGACATACCCATGGGTCGAGAGGTATGTCAAAACCCAGAACTCTCTGCGTCAGCCTGTGAGCCCCTCTCCAGAGCTCCGACACCCGGGGGCACAGCTACCTCATATGAATAAGCAGGGCGCGTTGACCGCAACCCTTAGGACACATAGGGGATGTGCCCGGGTACATTTTAGCCAGACGCTCAGACGCTCCGGGGTTAGGTACTACCGATATAAAACTTTATAAACATTTTCTTTGATCTGTGTACATATAGAACTTGTGGCCGCTGCTTCAAATATTTCCACCCATATTTCTGGTTCCAGAGTTTGGCCCAAATCTCTTTCCCATTGTGTTATGAAAGTGAATTCTTTTTCCAGAGAAGAGAGAAAGAAAGAAGAATAAATACTCAATGTCGACCCTCTTTGGTTTGGAGCCTTGCGGCACAGTGTCTCAAAAAATGTCAGGGGTGGGGGTAGGCCTCCGCCCTGAACAAACCCCTGGATCTGTAGGTACCCGAAGATTTTGCCGTTTGGAAGATCGTACTGGTCCCTGAGGGTGGCGAAGGAAAGGACACTGGACTTGTCCATCCACTATCCTATGGATCCCCCTTAATCTCCATGCTTCAAAAACTGACCCATTTATGCCAGGGGAAAACTCTGGGTTAAAAAAATAGTGTCATCACTCAGCTATCAAAACTAAACTTCAAGTTCTTTTTATTTTTGTTCCACAAGCTCAGGTTGTGAGATATTGAGGGTAAACAACCACCTGCTTTTCGTTGGGAAATCCTAGTGGACCACAGATTAGATCTTAGTTCCAAGGGGACCAGCAGTTCCGCCTCCAGTTTCACCCATCTTTTACCTCCTATGTCAGAGTGCCAGGCTAGTATCGGGCTAAATTGAGCTGCTTTATAGTAGGAGAGTAGGCATGGTAAAGATAGCCCTCCCTTTAGTCTGCACTGCCTGAGAATAGACCTGGCCACTCTAGGGCTCTTATTATTCCAAATAAAAGACTTTATATGGGATTGTAAATCTTGAAGTTCTCATGGTGGGACCGGAATGGGGAGAGTGAGGAATAGGTATAAAATTCTAGGAAGAAGATTAATCTTAATTGAGTTAATTCTGCCAATCCAGGAAATGTTATGATTGAACCATCGAACCAGGTCATTTTTGAGAGACCTGAGAAGGGCTGGGAAGTTTGCGTTATACAGAGATGAATAGCCATTTGTCAGGAAAATACCTAAATACTTCAGAGCTTTACTGCGCCATTTAAAATCAAAGTGTACTGAGATTAATTTGACTGTTGTTTTACAGTTGCAGCGGCCGTTATTCAAACAAATCACGGCGGCGATTTTGTGTGCTCTGCTGTACTCCACGCAGCATGAACACGGCCAATCGCCCCCGGCACCCGCGCTTATCGTGATTGCTTTGTTGAATTTCATGTATTCTGTTTCTTTGGGTGCAATGAAATGAATGAATTGCAATATGTACAGTACTGTGCTACTGTGCCAATTTAAGGTGTTTAAAAACCAGAATTCTAAAATGCCATTTTCTGCACTCGCCGCACTCCCGTCTTAAGACGCTAAGGTTGGAAGACATACCGCGTCATGACATTGGTATTCCGATGTACACAACCTGGGAAGTGTTTGAATAACAGCCGCTGCAGCTGTAGGCAGGCTGATATTTAGTGCCTCGGATTTATGGCCATTAATTTTAAAATCTGAGCGTCTACTAAAGATTTCAAGTTCCTGGAACAGATTCATGAGCGAAATAAGTGGCTTAGCCAGTGTCAGAAGAGTGTCATCCGTGAACAGTGCTATTTTGTATTGTTTGCCCCGAGCTGGGATACCCTCTATGTTAGGATTGTTTCTGATATGACTAGCCATTGGTTCGAGGGAGAGGGCGAACAGCAGAGGGGATAATGGGCATCCTTGTCTGGTGCCTTCTTTGATTTAAAAGGCCTCTGAGACTGTTCCTGAGCATAAAACCCTACCCGAAGGAGATGTGTAAAGAGCCATGATAGATTGGAGAAACCGGTCCCTGAAGCCAATTTTTTTTAAGGTGCCTCCCATATATTCCCAGTCCAGACAATCAAATGCCTTTTCCGCGTCTAAAGATAGTACTAGAGTGTGAATATTTGTTTGTTTGGCGTGAGCTATTTGGTCAATCGTTCTCCTGATGTTGTCAGCCGCCTGTCTCCCCGGGCAAAACCTACTTGGTCCATGTGGACCAGACAGACAATACTTTATTAAGGCGGTTGGCGAGTATTTTTGAGAAGATCTTCCGATCAACATTTGTCAGTAATATCGGCCTATAGCTGGCACAGCATGCAGAGTCTTTCCTGCTATTGGAATAAGGCATACAGGCATACCCCGGTTTAAGGACACTCACTTTAAGTACACTCGTGAGTATGGACATATCGCCTAATAGGCAAATGGCAGCTCACGCATGCGCCTATCTGCACGTCCTGAACAGCAATATTGCCTCCATACCTGTACTAAAGCTGTGCGCAAGCAGGGAGACTATAGAGCCTTTTACAAATGCGTTATTTACATCAGTTAGGCACATATATGACGATTGCAGTAGAGTACATGCATTGATAAGTGGGAGAAAGGTAGTGCTTCACTTTAAGTACATTTTTGCTTTACATACATGCTCCGTTCCCATTGTGTACGTTAATGCGGAGTATGACTGTATATGAGCTTGTAACATCGTATTTGGGAAATATGCCCGGTCAAGTATGGACTTAAATAGCTTTTGTAGATGGGGGATAAGAAGATGGGCACATCTGGGCACGGGGATTTGTTTGGCTTCAGGGAGCTAATTACCTCCGCTATCACTTCTGGCGTAATTAATTTGTTTAGATTATCTTGCTTGTGCTCAGGAATTGTAGGTAACCCTGACTCAGATAAATATTTTTCCAGCTCCCTTCCATAGTGCTGGGATTTAGTATCTTTTTTTTACCATTGTATAGCTTACTATAGAAAGAGTGGAATTCTTTTGCAATTTTTGTCGGATTAGACGTTAGGTTCTCCATGTTGGTTCGAATTTTGTGGATATTTGACTGGGGTTGTTTATATCTAAGGCGATATGCTGGCATAGAGTCAGGCGTGTTAGTCTTCTCAAAATATCTTTGTTTTGTCTACGTCATTGTTCTTTTTTCCGCTACGGACAGGCAAGTCTGATGTTCCCCTCTGCGGCTCACCAGCTCCCTCAAGAGTTTTTTAGAAGGGTTGTTTTTGTGGGATTGCTCTAGATTTGTGATTATTACGTTCAACTTGTCTATTTTAGCTTGTCTTTCCTTTTCTCTGTTTGCCGCTATTCCGATTAGTTTACCTCTTAAAACAGCCTTATGGGCTTCCCAGATGGATGACATGTGCTACACAGGTATTTTAGAAAGAGTAGAGTTTAAATGTTGCAACCATGTATCTGCTGAATATGTAGATATATTATTAGTCTTATGCCATGTTTAATATTGTGGTATTATCATGCACAGAGGAAGATAAACAAATGCATGTGGCTGTATGTACTATGCTATGTGTTTAGACTGTATATATTTAAATATTGTACCATTGTCCCCATTGTATATTTAAAAGATGTTTCTAAAGGGACGAGTGTAGCCCCCTCTGGGACTACTAATTAGTGTAAGGGGTTAATATCCTTAATGGGTTAACTTGGTTGGTTCACTCTGGTATTGCCCCTCCCCGTCATGTGATGTAGGAGTTCTGGGGACCAATGATATCACCTCGGAAGATAGAAGGATATATATAGCGCCATCCAATTTTCTAGAAGCTGGTTCCTTGCAGTTTCAGTTAGAGGGCCTCACTGTGAGTTATGTGTATTGAAGATGTCCTGTCACCATTTTTTTTTTTAGTTAAGGAACAGGCTCTATTTTGTTAGCGCTCATAGTAATGGCCCAAGATTGTCTAATACAGGAAGAGTAAGTGCTCTGCAGGAGTTCTCAGAGTAGTAGCTCCTGAGCCTAATCAGATCAGTCCCACCAGAAGGTGCTTAGTAAACTCCCGGCCGATATGTATGGACGAAGAATGTCGTACACAGTACAGTAATGGGATAATGATACCAGAAAGTAGTATGTGTCCATCAACACGGGTCCACCACAGATTATAGACAAGGGAGACTGCAATTCTAACCAATACTAATGGAAACAAGCATAAGTACCTTCCCAACATAGAAGTGAGAGATACCAGCGGAAGAAGCACACCAATTAATATCCGAAGTGTGCATATCAACGTACAACTTGTACCGACCCAGCACCCTGAACAGGTACAGTACACGTGGAGCCAGCGTTGAGAGCGTATAGTGGAGACAGCCTTCAAAGCAACCCGGAGCGGCACATACCACCAGAGGTTATACCGGAGAGGTGTGACTAGCATCGGCAGTCACACGAGGGGGAGAGAGCCCCCACAGTCCGGTCCTGTGTGTGGCCAGCTTGGAGAAAGACACGTATTGCTGTGCCCGATATTTACCTGCTTGCTGTGAGTAGGGTGCTAATTTGTATCCATCGGAGCAGTATTCTTTAGTCCTATTCCTTGCTTATGCGTGATTTTATTGTTTGTGTATGCATATTAATTTATTAATTTAATTAAATTAGTCTTGTCCAGTTCATAGGTGTAAGTGTGTTTGTCTTACGTGCAGTTTTGTTTGTTTAAGTGAGTTTAATGTTGTATGTGTGTTTGTCCCATCAACAGTCAAATTTGGTATACACTATGATTGGGTGGTTTCTCTTTTTACATATGTGATATTACCTGCGAGATACGTCTGAAGGACTACAGGTTTCCAAGATTGGACTTTATATATGGTCAGATAATTATCTGTATTGTACTCACTCACTATTAGGCGCCGGATTATTTGTTTGTAACTGTTCATCTGTGATCTGATTGGTCATTTTTTCCAGACAGCCTTCCTTATAGTTATAGGGCATTAGGTCATTCACTATAGGAGTGTTAGGTACACTCTTAGTATTATTTTTTAAATCACAATAGCGCTATTATACACATTTTCTTTTTTCCACTCAATTAGTGTATTAGTGTTGAATATATGTATAAAAGTGAATATATAAAGTATGTAATAAACGTGAAAACAAATAATACACACAACATAAAACAGAGAAAAAACAGTACCTTAAATGTCCAATATGTCCAGAACGCTTCAGGGAGAGGGGTGTAGGGCAGCTTTCAAAGGGATGAACCACATCCAAAAATGAACCCAGAAGGAAAGAAAAGAGAAAGCGCACGGACCATAGCATAAAAAATACATTTAATGGAAGGGAATAGGGAGGGAGGAAAAAAGCTCACTCACAAGGGTAGGTAAAAAATCAAGCAGTTGTGAATACAAATATCACCGCCTACTGTATGAATCCACAGTTTTTCCTAATCACCTAGACTAATTCCCTCATATTAATTTACAGCATCTAGTATTCATACTTACAGTGTATTATCCTGAGGGACACAAGTATATTGTAAATACACATTAATATATTACAGTAACATTATCACATTTTTATGCCTCAAGGCGCAGATATTATTTGGAAAATCTTTACTACATATAATTATACTGTACAGGTTAATATTTGTTTAAACCAAAAGAATCCATAGCAGCTTAGCATATCAAAAACTTACTGGTGGGTCTGGAAGAATGCAAACTGGCTAAGAAGCAGTGACGAAAGTAAACAATAATAAATGTAATTAAAAATCTGAGATAAATACATTTCTCTTTTGATTTTCTACAAAGAGATTGACTCTTATCTACGGTAACAAAGAAAAACCTCAAGATAATATCAGGCGCCTGAACAATTATAGTGTATCAAATATAACTAGTAATTACTAGCTTTGTTTTTTCAAGACATCTACCAAGTATTGCAATGCAAATATTATTGTGCACATTATGGAACAGGGCTTGACACCAATCTTTACAAATAGTCTTCATAAAGTAACTCACAACATGCAACGGAGAGAAAAACAAAAAGTGTTATCGGACTGAATGGTCAAACAGTCAAGGAGGAGATTTGCTGTATTAAAATGCATTCACATAAGAAATGGGTAGAATGACCGACGAAGCATCAGTGAAAGGGTTGATAGAAAACAGCTATAATTATATGCTCATTGGGCTCACGTTCTCAGAAGGCTTCCATTGGAAGAAAGAGCCAAGTGGTATTTTTATACAACTTATTTTTTACATCTTATTTAAGAGGCAATATGACCAACAGTATTAAAATTATGGATGAGGTAAATACATACATAATTCATGCATATCTCCTTTAAAAAAAATACTTCCTGTTTTATGGGAGGCATAAAAAGGTTGTTGGAAGCTTTTCGTGGTTTTAACAAAATGATTCTGTTGACGCTCTTGTTCTTTTCTGATATCTGGATGGACAATCTCATATTTGCCCACTCTATCTCTCCCATTCACTTCAAAGGGTCCTTTCCACTTTGCTAAAAGTTTATTTTAAGAAATGGTCAGAATATGCATGAATGTGGATATATCTTTACGTGAAAGCCCAGATGAAAAGAAAAACAGTTCTCCTCTGTATGAATTTGAACCTGTGGGTTCTAGGAGTCTGAGGTCAGCGACATGTAAGTGCCTTGATAAAGGGTATAGTGAGCATGTATTTTGTGGGTGAAATGGTGACACATGAAAATCACATTGAAGAGAAACATTTCTCCTTTCATGAAGTTGAACCTGTGGGTTCTAAGAGTTTTGTTGACAGCAACACGTGAGTGCCTCGGTGGAGAGCGATTTCAGCTTTCCCTGCTCTGAGACTGAACACTTGTGGTCCCCAAAACAGCTCCGTGTCCTCCAGCAAACAAATAACATAGTGTGACAGAGTGAAGTCAACTCCTATCAGTTACGCCTGGGAGACATATGTCTGAGTGCTTCATCCAGCACTCATAAGGGTTAACTCAGGTGGAAGTTAGGTAGTCAGGATGTAATCTGACACCTGAGAGCCAGCAAGGTAGAAAAGGATCTTGTTACTAGCAGTAGCTGGCTCTCTCAGACCAGAGCACATGGATATATGTGCTGCTAGCCAGACGGATACAGCACACTACTTACTGCAACCAAAGTAAGATTTGTTTAATTTGTTTTCATGACTGCTTAAAGGACTCTTACGGTTTGGTTATGGTTTAGCCAGCCAGCCTGCTAGATAGACCTGCTGTGTTAGTCAGTTTCTCCCACTGTGGAGCAGGATTTGCTTTGTTTAAAGGGACAGTGTACCCGCATGTTATTTTGCTGTGGAGAAATAAAGCCACTGAACGTTTTCATTTACCCTGAAACTACACGTGTGGACTGTTCTCTGACCTCGTCTACAGGCCGTCCTGACACAGGTGGTGTCAGAATTGGGATGACGGACGGCCCCGGTATCTGAAGGGCCACAAAAAAAAAAAAAAAAAAATGGAGAATTTTTTTCCTCAGTTCCTTGAGCAACAGCTCCAGCTAGCAGAGAAACAAGCTGAGCAACAGGCCCAGCAAATAGAATGGCAGGCCAAGCAAGCAGAGCAACAAGCCCAGCAAGATGAGCGACAAGCCCAGCAAGATGAGCAACAGGCCCGGCGAGAGGAAAAGCTACTCCAACTGCTGGTCGAAGGCCGAGCCCCAGGCAGACCAGAGATTCCAAATAACCCACCGGTGATGCTGCATAAAATGAAGCCAACCGAAGACCCAGAGGCATTCCTCCTCACTTTTGAAAGGGTAGCCACGGCCCATGGCTGGACAGTTGATCGCTGGGTAACGACTCTGGCTCCACGCCTCATAGGAGAAGCTCAGGCAGCCTACCAGGCTCTTCCAGCAGACGAGGCCATGGACTATAAGCAACTAAAGGCTGCTATTCTGGATCGCCTAGGCCTTACTCCAGAGACCTACCGTCAGCAGTTCCGGACAGTCAAATATACAAAACGAGACAGACCCCGGGTCATAGCCCACCGCTTAGTAGACTTATGTACCAGGTGGATACAACCGGATAAGCATACCCAGGCAGAGATCCTTGAACAGTTTGTGCTCGAACAGTTCATACAGATACTGCCCCCCTCCTCCCGCTCCTGGGTAAAAAGACACGCTGCATTTTCCCTGGATTCAGCGGTCCGCTTGGTGGAAAACTTCCTTGGCGACGACACCCAACAGGATAGCTGGGAACGGTCTGTGCAAACACCAGTTGCTTCCAACTCGTCAACCCGATCGGAAGACCCTTTCCCATCTCAGAGGGTTCCTGGTACAAAATCCCGCAGAGACGCCCGTCCCGGGTCCGAGGCCATTGGATCACTCAAGGGAGGCCGCCACCCACAGTATTCCCCGAGAACCTGGACTCCTGTCACCCATCCGGTGGAGAGGATAACCCCACCAACCAGAAGGGAGGATCCCATCCAACAGCGGAGAGGTCCAAACACCGAGCCCTGTCGAGAGCTTCCGCTGACGACCGATTTTGCGGACTCAGGAGATGATGAGATGGACTGTTCATATGGCAGAACCACTGCCACAGCTTGTCTCCAAGGGGACCACAATCCGTGGTTAGTCCCAGCATCTCTGGAGGGGAAAAAAGTAAAAGCCATGCTGGACTCAGGATCTGGAAAAACCCTGATGCTAGAGGGCCTAATTCCAAGCAACAGACTATCTTATGACTCTCCTTGGAATATCGAATGTATCCATGGGGATACAAAGAGATACCCGACGGCAAACGTGCTACTGCATATCAAGGATCAAGAGGCTAGCCTACTAGTGGGAGTTGCCCCGTGGCTACCTGCTCCTGTTCTACTTGGCCGAGACTGGCCCTACTTCGAAACATTCTTGGCCCCTACTCCTACGGAGCCTACTTCTCTGGTGCCGGAGAAGCCCGGAGACTTGTTTCCTTTTTCCCCAGAGATTTTCCCCGTAGACACCACGTCCCAAAGACACATAAACAGAGACGTGTGGAAAAAGAGGACAGGTTAAGAAAGGCTGGGACTCTTGGTAACATTAGTCAGCCCAAAGGACTGCAGGTCATGGCCGGGGATGACCAGGGTGGGGAACAGATAGATACGGGAATTTTGCCAGACCTGGATCTTCCTGACTTCTGTCAGAGGCAGAGGGAGGACCCAGCTCTGGCTAGACAATATGAGAAGGTGGTACAGGTCAACAACCAGATAATGGATGAACAAGGTGTAAAAGTGTTTCCACATTTTGAACTGTTGAATGACATCCTATATCGTGTGAATAAGGTTACACAAACAGGGGAGGTCATTCGACAGATGCTAGTCCCTAAAGGGTTGATTAAAACAGTGTTCACCCTAGCCCATACTCTCCCATGGGGTGGTCATTTGGGCAGAGATAAGACCACGGACCGCATCTCGTCCCGGTTTCACTGGCCAGGCATACATGGTGACATCATGAAACTATGTGAGACATGTCCTGAATGCCAGTTAACTAGCCAAAAAGGACAGAAGCTGGCTCCCTTGGTCCCTCTGCCCTTGGTAGCCGTCCCATTCGAAAGAATTGGGGTAGATCTGGTCGGACCTGTAGAACCCTCTGCGAAGGGACATAAATTTATACTCATTGTTGTAGATTATGCCACCAGATATCCTGAGGCCTTCCCTCTGAGATCAGCCACTGCTAAACAGGTTGCTCACAGGCTGTTAGAACTGTTTTCTAGGGTAGGACTTCCCCAATTAATGTTAACTGACCAGGGAATAAATTTCATGGCAAAGTTAATGCAGGATGTCCTGAAGTTATTGGAGGTAAAATCCGTCCGGACCTCAGTCTACCATCCTCAGACTGATGGATTGGTAGAGAGGTTTAACCGTACTTTAAAAACCATGCTTAGGAAGTTTGTGGACACTGAAAAGCGAGCTTGGGATGAACTTCTCCCTTTCCTGTTGTTTGTGGTACGAGAAGTTCCCCAATCATCCACAGGCTTCTCCCAGTTTGAGCTCCTATATGGACGCCAACCTCGGGGTATTCTCGACTTACTGAAGGAATCCTGGGAGGAGGAGCCCTCCCCCGCCAAGAATACCCTTCAGTATGTCATAGACCTTAGAAACCACCTAGACATGATAGGTCGGTTTGCTAAGGAAAACCTCAAATCTGCTCAAGAACGTCAAGAGAGGCAGTACAACCAAAATGCTCGCTTGAGGATCTTCCAACCTGGGGACCAAGTGATGCTACTACTACCGACATCAGAGAGTTAACTCCTTGCGAAGTGGCAAGGTCCTTTCCAAGTTCTCCGCCGCATCGGGGAGGTGAACTATGAGATCTCTCAACCAGGGTCCAGGAAGGGTAAACAAATCTACCACGTGAACCTCCTGAAACCCTGGAAAACGATGAGATCGCTGTTCATCCACCCTCGGGAAGGAGAGACAGATTTGGGTCCACAGCTTCCAAAGGGTAGTACATACAATGACCATCAGATTCCTATGGGAGGGCAGTTAACAACGGAACAAAGGTCAGACCTACTAGAATTATGTGACCAGTTCCCAGATGTTTTTTCTGAGCTGCCAGGGCAGACTGATTTAGTGTCCCATAGGATTGAGACAGAACCTGGCGTAAAAGTACGGTCCTGTCCCTATAGATTGCCAGAGGGCCGAAAAGACCTGGTAGAGAGGGAGATAATAGACATGTTGGAATTGGGCGTGATCGAGGAGTCCCACAGCGAATGGTGTAGCCCTATAGTGTTGGTCCCTAAACCAGATGGGAAGGTGAGGTTTTGCGTGGATCTGCGAAAGGTAAATGCTGTATCCAGATTTGATGCATACCCAATGCCTAGGGTGGATGAATTGCTTGACTCGCTTGGTAAAGCAGAGTATATCTCCACCCTAGATCTCACAAAAGGATATTGGCAGATACCTCTAGCGGAAGAATCCAAATGCAAAACTGCCTTCGCCACCCCTCTCGGTTTATACCAATTCGTCACTATGCCATTTGGGTTACATGGGGCTCCAGCCACGTTTCAAAGGTTAATGGACAAGGTACTACGACCCCATAGGGCATATGCCGCGGCCTACACTGCCGACACAGTTTATCCGAGTGCGGCTCATTCCGCAAGCCGGGAAATGTCCCGGCTTGCGAGCCGCACTCCCTCAGCGTGCCGCACATCACCGATGCGCGGTCACGCATCATCGGGTGCCAGCGCCTCCTGCACGCGCGTCCAGGGCTCCCCGAGGGAGCCCTGGTGTCCCGCGATCGCGGGACGGCGGCAGGGGGTTCCGGGGGACCCGGCGGACCCGGCAGCGGTAGGGAGAGCGCCCCGATCGGAGGGCGCTCTTCCGCTGCTTCGGCGCGCGCCCGTCACCCTCCGGCGCACGCCAGGATACTGCTGCGGCCAAGAACGGGCAAATGCTCGAATAAACTTGGCCGCAGCAGTACTTGGATGACATTGTCATCTATAGCAGACACTGGCAGTCTCATATAAAAAGGTTAATGGCAGTCCTAACGTCCTTAAGAGAAGCAGGGTTCACTGCAAATCCAAAAAAATGTGCCCTGGGTAAATCCACTACAAAGTACTTGGGCTATGCCGTTGGGGGAGGGATAGTAAGGCCACTAGCTAGCAAGGTGGCCGCCATAAAGGAAGTCCCCACCCCACAGACAAAGACACTGGTCCGCGCCCTTTTGGGGTTAGCAGGGTTTTACAGGCGGTTTATCCCCAATTTTTCAGAAATGTCTGCACCCCTAACAGATCTGACAAAAAAGAGTGCCCCGACCCAAGTTAAATGGTCTTGGGAGTGCCAAGACGCCTTTGACATGCTTAAAAAGTGCCTGTCAGAGGGCCCCGCTCTTCGGAGCCCAGATTTTAAAGAGCCCTTCATCATCCAGACGGATGCCTCAGAGGTAGGACTGGGAGCAGTGCTGTCCCAGCAATTTGATGGTGTTGAACACCCCATACTGTTCATCAGCCGGAAGCTGTTCCCAAGGGAAGTGAGGTATTCCATCATTGAGAAGGAGTGCCTCGCTGTAAAATGGGCAATTGAGGCCTTGAGACATTATGTCGCCGGATTACACTTCACCCTGGTCACTGACCATGCGCCCTTGAAGTGGTTAAACACCATGAAGGACGCAAACTCAAGGTTGACCAGGTGGTACATGGCCCTCCAACCCTTCTCTTTTGATATTCAGCATAGACCTGGAAAGGACCATGGAAATGCTGATTTTTTGTCAAGAGAAGGAGTGGAGGGTCGTGCTTCAGCTATGTGGGACACTAGCCACACACACACATGGGCTATATGGGAGGTATGTGACAGAGTGAAGTCAACTCCTATCAGAGACATATGTCTGAGTGCTTCATCCAGCACTCATAAGGGTTAACTCAGGTGGAAGTTAGGTAATCAGGATGTAATCTGAAATCTGAGAGCCAGCAAGGTAGAAAAGGATCTTGTTACTATCAGTAGCTGGCTCTCTCAGACCAGAGCACATGGATATATGTGCTGCTAGCCAGACGGATACAGCACACTACTTACTGCAACCAAAGTAAGATTTTTTTCATTTGTTTTCATGACTGCTTAAAGGACTCTTACGGTTTGGTTATGGTTTAGCCAGCCAGCCTGCTATATAGGCCTGCTGTGTTAGTCAGATTCTCCCACTGTGGAGCAGGATTTGCTTTGTTTAAAGGGACAGTGTACCCGCATGTTATTTTGCTGTGGAGAAATAAAGCCACTGAACGTTTTCATTTACCCTGAAACTACACGTGTGGACTGTTCCCTGACCTCGGCTACAGGCCGTCCTGCCACACATAGAAACAAGCATTTGGGATCTTTTGTACCAAATTACGTCACGTGAGTGTTTCCTGTGAATACCTAAAGTGACTCCCTTCTACTTGAATTTGATCCTGCAGGTTTTAAAGCGATAACAGCTCCCTAAGCTTTGGAAATGAAAATATATGCTTTGAAAGGATAAAAATATCATCATCATGTTCTTTATGGTGCCGTCAGCTTAATGAGACTTATTTTTTGTGTGGAGGTAATGAAGGCTTTCTGAATACCGTGATAGCAACGCTCATAAAAAAAAAATGGCCTGGTGATTTTGTTTATGAACCTTTAGTGCATAGGCCCATAAGTGTTGATTAAACTATTCTTTTTGTGATTAATGAACACTGTACGATCCTCAACTAGGCAAAGGATTACTTTATACTGATTGATCCCTTACTTACTGCATTGTTGAAGGCATGGCATATAGTGTTTTGTAATCTTATGAGGGCACACATGTATAAGCATGTCACATAAGAAATTTAGCTAAGTACTCCGCACCTGTACTGCTGCGGCACAGTTTATTCGAGCATTTGCCCGTTCTGTGCCGCAGCAGTAGCCTGGCGCGCGCCCGAGTGTGACGGGCGCGCGCCGAAGCAGCGGAAGTGCGCCCTCCGATCGGGGCGCTCTCCCTACCGCTGCCGGGTCCGCCGGGTCCCCCGGAACCCCCTGCCGCTGTCCCGCGATCGCGGGACACCAGGGCTCCCTCGGGGAGCCCCTGGACACGCGTGCAGGGGGCGCACGCTCCCGATGACGCGTGACCGCGCGTCTATGACGCGCGGCACGCCGAGGGGCGGCCACTAGCAAGCCGGGAGATTTCCCGGCTTGCGGTACCGACCACACTTCAATAAAGTGTGTCGGTAGTGTATGTGTGAGTGCACTGTACATAAGACAGTAATCTTTGTTCTGATGTTCAAGGTTGTGCCTAAAGTGAAAGTATCCATGAGATTGATATCTACTGTATTACTGTATATATGTAGTGTATTTTCACTTAACAGGTCTCGCTGCATCCCCTGACTCCACAAGGCCTGGAAGATCCACTACCTATGAGGTAACAACCATGGAACTGACCCACTCCTCCATACGTGTCAGATACAACGGGACAGGTGCTCCTCCCCTCCTGTCTTCCCTGCCTTGGCAGCATGGTCAGCAAGCTTATTTTTTTACTTTTTGTTTTCCGTCAGCCCAGAGCTTCTTCAGCCCCATCTCAAAAGTAGAGATGTTTTGCTGAAATGGCTGAGTTATTCAGCTTCAAATCTGTATTTATTTTAATTTAAAACATGCTCATGGGCGTGCTTGATAGGTCACTCTAATATGTAACGCGTCAACAAACGTTGTACGCTAATAAGACTTTATTTTTTACCAATGCACATGTGCAATATATTGTTTAACATGTCTCAACACTGCAATAATCCCCATTCATACAGGTAATGTGACAACAGGCAGTCCTCGTTTTACAACGCTTCGCTTTACAACGAATGGCTTATCCAACGCTGTGCAATGCATACCTATATTCATTTTTACAATGCCAAAACGGCTTATCCAACGCTCTTACGACGCTTTTGCAACGTTGTGTATGTGTGTATATAAATACACATTCACATAATCAACGTTGCAAAGCGTCGTAAGATCGTATATATATAATATTATACTATATAATATTATATTATACTATATAATATATTATTTATTATGTTATATTATATATATAATACAGTATATACACTATATAATTTATGTGTGTGCTGCATATCTTATTGCCTGCATAGAATATTTGGTGTATTTTAGTGTTAAAAATGCCTTCAGGAACAGAACCGTTCATTTAAACAGTGTTCCTATGGGAAAACGTGTTTCACTTTACAACGTTTCGCTTTACAACGCCATTGTGTCGGATAACCGAGGACTGCCTGTATGGTGATTTTCCTGACGGACATAATTTTTGACTCTCATTAGATTTGAGGACATCTGTTAAAATGAAGAAAAATGACACCCATTCCCAAATTCGATGACGTCCTGTTATTAGTGCAAAAATGACAGACTTCTGTGGATCTACCCCTTAGTCTGCCCATGATCATTGACTTTCTTTCATATGTAAATGTAACCCTCCTCACCTGGCTCTAAGGGAGGTCACATCAGATTGACTATATACATTGGCAGTGCTCAGTATCTCTGATTTTTGCAAGGTTCTGGGTAGGTGCAGTTTGGGCATGAATGCTTGAATGTGAAAAGGATGGGTGCCAGGAACCTTAATAAACAAAAAGGTGCTTTATTTGATAGCTGTGAATGCTTCACAGATATTGACATACTTGTTACTTGACAGAAACTCGTGGGTTGGCAAAAAAGATAATTTTGGACTTTATCCCGCTAGTAGCTCTCACTTCTACACTGGTGTCTGGGGGACTTAAACTTGTTACCCATAGTAAAGGATACATTTGCAGTCTCTTGCATGGGGTTAATAATATTGCACCACTTGTCAAGTGGGCCATTAAGACATACACGTTGGGCTCCTGAGTTAGCAACCCACTATTACTGTAAGTATTGCATACCTATACGATCAGGAATCCACAGCGACCCTTCCGGTTGTACTGGTCCAAACATACTCCAGAGTTACTATGTCAAAAAACAATAGCAAAAGCATGCTGCATCCTGATCAATAGCAAGAACAATAGAGGGCCTTTACTACTAACGCTTACTTAGGTTAGGGCATGTTTCTTAACTAAAAACAGCAAACGGTGACCAGATACTTCTTAATACACTTGACTATATATAAAAACATATTTACAGAACTCACAGTGAGGACTCCAGTCAGAACTTTGAAGGACCTGCTTCTAGAACATAGGGTGGAGCGATATATACCTGCTATACTGCCTAGTGAAATCACAGGTCACAAGACATACAGGGGAGGGGCAATGCCAGAGTGAACCCACTCAATGAATCCATGAAAGCCGTTAATCCCTGTAGAACTAGTAGTCCCCAAAGAGGGAGACACATAAGATAGCCTTATGTCTGTCACAAGCATTTTTGTATTCCCTTATTGTATTAGCATCTACAGCCTCTGTTGGGAGGCTACCCCATGAACCTACCATCCTTTCAGTGAAGAAGAACTTCAGTGCAGTTAAACCACTCCAACAAATTATCTATCTAGTATAAAATACAAATATTTCAACTGAGTTTACCTTAAGCTCATTCAACACACCCTGCATACATTATGACAATTAGTTAGTGCCTTTGTCAGTGAGGATATTCTCGGGGAGACTTATTCTGTTTTTTAACAGGAAAAGCTTCTGATAATAGACCACAACCAGAATAAAACAGTACAATAGCTTTTACCTGGTGACTATTAAGAGACGTGTGGGTGTGAGCTTGTGATTAGTGACAGGTAACTCTTAATTGTCATAGGGCTATTAGACTCATACTACAAAGGGAAAAAAGAAAAACAGCGCAAAATCTCATAGTGTAGTATATATAAAAATGTATTGAAATATTCAGTAAGCAGGTGAGTATTGCACATACATCAGGATAAAGATAAAAGAGTATGACATGTTAGGGACATGTTTGGGACGTGTTACCACAATGAAATGGACACAAAAATAACTGTTTAAAATGTGTTATGCAAAAATGTGAACATTTCCTTTGCTATGAAGGTGGCAACTACTCTTTGTACTGAAAATATTTTGTACAGTTACAGTAGTTTCCACCAGGTGGAGCAAAACTGCACAATTATCATATTGGACTGAAACCTTCATATTATATTTGTTTTGCACAGTGTTGATAGAAATTGTTATGTGTCTTATCATCTCTGGTTTATTTTTATACTATACACTTAATCTTTATGACAGCCAGGAGAATGTGATGATTTGTTGCCCATTTGCTTTTTACTCTGTATCTGTATATTTTTTTGTAAAAGACCACTTTTTACATGGACACAGCCAAATATGTTACCTCCATAACGGCTAGATCTACAGAGGTCCGTTAGCTAATAATGGGCCATTATCAAAATCCTTACCTGTCATTAACTAGTTACTTATATACCTCCCTAAACACACCTTTATACAATACATGGAGAGATACCTGTGTACAAAACTGAACACACTTCCTGGGAAATAAGTTATTTAAAATAATTTGAATATACTTTGCATATCTATATTAGCACATATCCCAGGTATCCCAGGTGTGTTCAGTTTTGTGCACAAGTATCTCACAATGTGTTTAAAGCGGGGTTTGGGGGAGATAACTCCCTCTCATCGCCCATCAAAGTCAAATGTGTATTTACATATATAAAACATTCATATAAGAAACTGCTGGCATTGCTTTCTAGGCTTTGCATTGTATTGATATTGAAGTACAGATATTATTTTAGGAAACTGAGTTTTCCCCATTGTCACGATTTGGATTTGACCAGACATCAACGGATCTTAATTATGGAGCAGCAGTGGCTCGGTGAGTAAAGACACTGACTGGCACTCAATTCCCGGTGTCGGCTCCTTCTGACCTTGGGCAAGTGACTTTATCTCCCTGTGCCTCTGGCACCAAAAACAGAGATTGTAAGATCCACGGGGCAGGGACCTGTGCCTGCAAAATGTCTCTGTAAAGCGCTACATAAAACTAACAGTGCTATACAAGAACATGCTACTACTACTACTAATTACCAGACAGAGTTTAATAAATGATAGTTTATTTGGCTAGAGCCAACAGTAAGCCACACGTACATAAATGGAACATTAACCCCACAAACTGGGACTTACAGGGTACACTTCACTTGCTAGATGCTGGGTGCTGCCAAAGCTATTTTACCATGGATTCCACCCCAATAGTCTGTGCAGGATATCCCAGTCACAAGGGAACACAGTCCACGGTACAGTTGGTCTCTAGACATGGAGACCAACCAGGAACAACTGTGGAGCTCGGATCATGTCTGCTTCTTTAGTTTTACGGCCTCCATTTGGAAAAATGGAAGAACAGGTGCTTACCAATCAGTGGAGTCCCTTTAATCTGCTGAGCCAATCCAGAGTGAGGTGGATATCTGGAACCGACAAATCCAGAGAACGGGTGGAGTCAGTGCAAAAGGATGGCCCTCTTGGCATGAGAAATTGGTATGGACCAATGGGAACCATGCCAAAGAAGCTAAGACCCGAATGCCAGGCCCCAAGTTCAGTTTCAGACCTCCAGCATGGTTAGACGCCATGCTGCCGAGGAGAGAACAATGGTCCGGCCTTGGAGTGTGCACTCTCCCAGCAGACGGGTGTGTCCATCCCTAGCTCCCCATTGTCCCTTAGCATAGCACGTGGCACATTGTATGCCTGATATTCAGCCATAGTAATTGGCCAAGGCATACATTGAGTCCCACAGTTAAACTTAAACAGTGAAAACCACACAGAAACATATACATAACTACAAGTTCTACATTACAAGGGCTGGAACATTTTCCAACACTGGGATGGCAACATTAACCCTTGCAGTGGGTTGCCATCTTGATGGGCAGAGGCAGCATTGAGGCTTAACCTTTATTTGCGTGCCATGCTGTCACTACCATCACACCCATAGAGAAGAGTTGAGTGAGTGGGAAGATAAAACAAGCAATAGATATTCGGAAACCATTTAGACATTTAATCTCGACTTCGTACAACATTAAGCAACAGCAGTCACGTGTTTAAGGTGTTAAATATGGTTATGTCTTGTTTTAAGCCTGATTTGCATACTGTGCCTGCCAGTGTTTTAAACACAGTAAGCTGAAACTTAGAATGAGTCTATCTTTCTTTAGCTGTGGCCTTTTGTGTAATATTGTTGTGTTGGTTAGGATATTCCAATATTAAATTCCAAGAAACGTGCCCTTCTCTTTCTCCTGTGTGGTCCTCTGACAGGGAGATAATGCAATAAAGAAAGTTAAAATCAACACTTGATTAACATATTTCATTTTATGGTCCCCAGAAATGGTTTGTTCTTTTCAATTTCTAAGGAAATCTGCTTTAAACATGATTGCATTCAGATTGTTTCAAAAATGTATTTCTTTTGGGAGCTGAGAGGAAATGCACCTCTAATGATTACAGTTCAGGCTCCACAGTAAGAAGCTTCTGGTTGAAAACACATGGCACTGCATTGCAAATTGGAATTCCCCACCTTTCCTTAGAAGAAAGATGCAAAAAGTGCGCGCTAAAAAATGGTGTATTGCTAAAGATCAGTAGAAAATATTGTAAAAAGCAGGCACATTCAAGCAACAGAGGCAGTATCAAATACCAACATGATATGACCAATACTAAAGATGTGCTAAAGCTTAGCCCACTTTTATGGATCTGGGCTATTATGGGCTGTGATACCTTTTAGGGGACTAACATTAGAGTTCTTATTTGCTGAAATTGTAATGTACAGAGCTTTTGAAACATCATGCATTTCTTTTTCAAGTGTGTTACTGTAGCTGAGTGGCGGTGAGACAGTCAAACAAAGGTGGACTAGCTTCTCTGTTTTTAATTATCATGAAAAGTGTGATCCCAGTCATAAGAAGCTTCTTCCAGAGATATATTGTCACTCTTCTTTCTGGCAGTGATGGAGCCCAAACATTATCTTTGTTATCCTATGGTAATTACTTTTTTGTTAAAAACATAAAACACAAAAGGAATTGATAATAAAAACATTGAATAACTTTACAGGATCGATTAAATAAAGATTTATTTCTACTTTCATCTGGAACTAAACACAATGGGAGATACAAATCAAACATTGGAAAATGACTGTTTTGCCATTATGTAAAATACAAGAAAGTACATTTGCTGTAGTGTCTCCTTGCCGTAATGCATGAAGGTCTTTAGCCTAAACGTAGGAGTCGTTGTAGGAGGCGTTTGGTAGAGAAACTATTAGGGTAATATTGTAATGGAGTACAGTGTATATCAAAGCTAGCATCTCTAATCACGACTGTTTTCTTATTTGTTTGTCTACCAGGTCTAAAGTGATGTTATCGCTTGCATGATCTAGGAAAATGCTTGCATCACAAACTGTAAACATCATGAATTTCTGAATACTTTTTAAGTGGTTTGCATACAAATGAAACATTGCTAAATTATTTTACCCTATGGCATTAATATATATTGTGTTTTAGAGACTCAATCAAACCTAAATGTTCAAAAACAATTGACATAACTTCTATGCGGCTGATTCTATACGTGCAGAAGTGGCCAATCGGAAAGTTTTTTGGAGTCTTTCATTGGGAATTTCCATCTGTAAACAGCCCGATCATCCACTTCAGCACATTAAGGGGTAGATTCACAAAATTCAATAATTTTTGCACTAATAACGCTCGTTAACGAAATTGGGAACGGACATTATTTATTTGTTTTTTTTCATTTTAACGAGTATCCACAAAGGTCATGAGATAAAAAAAATAACTTCTGTTCATAAAAGTAGCAGCGCTATTAATGATGATTTACATTTTTCAGAGTCTCGTTCACCAATACGCTGCACATGCGCATTTGGTCAAACTTGAACACACGTCACTAACGCATGAGATAATGACGCTGTAACAGGGACTTATCACTGTTGGAAAAACTAGCCTCTAATCCATCAGTGTGCTGGTTAATTGCACACCAGCAATCAACCAGCCTCAACCGCCTGATTAGGACTGTCAGAAAAAGCTTGTTCTGCGAAACAGGAAGAGAGATTCCTTAGCCCACACCTGGGCTGAACAAAGGAAAAGAAGATGTCTTGATGCACACAGAAGAACTGAATGCTGCCAGCAAGACAAGTGGACAAGACCTCTATACCTGGACACAGAGTGCCATAGCACACACGGATGTTGACCCAGGAGAACATTGAGGCCTTCCCCAAAGAAACCCCAGATACAGAAAAGTCTTTATTTTTGGACTGTTTCCCAAGCTGGTTCCAATTTCAAAAATACCACATGCCTGCAGAACCATATTTACCAAACATTGCTAAGCCAAAATACACCTTGCAGTGCGTTCAATTGAATGTTCTGTAATGTGTGGTTTGGAGTTGTATCTCCTGGAATAACACTGCTTAGAAAATATCTCTAGGGTTGCCAGGATTCCGGTATTGAACCAGACTGTCCTGCATCTGGACACTCTGTCCAGTACACTGGCGACACACTTTATTCGAGCTCGGCTAGTCCCACGAATTCGGGTATACCCGGGTGTATTGAGGTTTGTGACTGTTTTCTGCCCGAGTGCATTGAGGTATTTTCCAGGCAGGGATTGAAGCATTTTATTCCCGCTGGCTGCAATACTGCACAGTATATATATATATACTGCATTACAATTCATGAATTTATGCCATCTGGTAGACACGCGAAGCATTGCAGCATATTAAATCCTAATCATTATCATTTAACAGATCAGCCGCCCGTCAGCCAGGCATGAACCCAGGCTGGGAAGGCAAATGCAACGGGGCTTGTCAGAGGTGAGGAGCGGCGCATTCCAGGTATCTGCCAGGTACATACTGGGTATTTGCTCGAATAAAGTGTGTCGGTGCAGTATAAAATGAGAAGTAATACTGGACAGGTATGTGTCAGATATTACCTCTATGGATTTAGTGATCTGACCAGCTTGGGGGCATGGGTTTCTCTGAGCAGGGCTGTTGCTAGGGAGCTGAGTAGTTTTCTCCATCCTGAATGGCTGCTTCT
This sequence comes from Ascaphus truei, assembly GCF_040206685.1. Classification (NCBI taxonomy): domain Eukaryota; kingdom Metazoa; phylum Chordata; class Amphibia; order Anura; family Ascaphidae; genus Ascaphus; species Ascaphus truei. The sequence goes on along the minus strand of NC_134489.1, from coordinate 67,119,660 downwards.
GGGCAATGTAGCCAATCAGGAGGAGGTGTCAGGAGCTTGTGGAGGAAATAGCATGAAGCGGAGAGGTGAGTCTGTGAGCCTCTGAGCATGATACTCTGGGGGGGAGGGGGGTTGTAGAGAAAATTTAAGGGATGGGAGAGAGAGATGCTGAGGTAAGAGGGGTGAGAGGATGAGGGTGGGGGATTAGAGTATGACTGCAGGTATGTTATTTATAAATTATATGACAGTTACATCATTGTTTTGAAATTTCCCTCCAGGTATGCACCAATTTGCACCATTTCATTAAAAAAATATAGAGAGGGCACACCGTCCCCAGAATTTTTTATGAAATAGAATATGAAATGGTGCAAATTCGTGCACACGGAGTTGAAATTTAGAAAAAAATGACATAATGGTCAGATCAGATACCTCCCAACTGATTTTTCTCGAGTGTGTCGCACCTTTCACCATTGTGTCCAGTATTTTTTGAGAAGCCACCTCGCAACCCTAAATATGACCCATGGTGTTTAAACTGCAGATAAATACAAGTGTCACTCTATGCATTACACCGCTTCTAAAGACTGGTTTAATGAAGTTCAGATACAGCAGACACAGTTACATACTGCTCGTTTCCCTTTAAGTTAGTTTGCATATTGCGTTTGGTCAATAACACTGCATTGTTTTGAGTAGTTTCTAGCTTTACTGTACCCTGCAGGGTGGAAAGTGGTGGATCTCAAAAGCTCTCTCTACAGATATGTAGCCCTGGTAAGAAATGGGGCTATAGTTCTTTCCTCCTCCTGTGTGTAAACTCTGCTAAGGGCAGATTGCCAGGAGTTGTCATGGGTTTTCCCTGCTTATGACACTGGGCTGTGTAAGTGAAGGTAGGTCACGTGACCCTGTGTCCAATCCAGAGACACAGGAGCGGTGCCTACTGAAGGCTTCATAGAGCAGTGTCACTTCCTATTTATTTTAGTACAGACACACACAGAGTCAGTGTGAGAGCACACAGAGTAGTGTGTGACAGTTGGAGTTAGTGTTAGGGAGGAGAGGAGTGAGCAGCTCATGAGTAGAGCTGATAGAGTATAGTGAGGTGGACAAAATACCCCACACACTGCTTAGGGGGTGAGGGAAGAGCTAGCCCCACTCTGGATGCCCTTTGGTCCAGAGTGGCGGCAGGGACCATCACTAAGGAGAACAACCGGTGGCATTGAAATCAACTGTACCTGTCTGCTGCTGCGGGAGAGTGAGTAATAAAGGAGTCTGCTGTTTAAAGAGAACCTTGTGTGATACTGGAATCTCTCATCCCTGGGAGGGTGATTTCTGTGGTAGGGATTCCACCCCGCGTCCCTGGGGCTTACTACAGATGGAGGCGCTGCACCATTGAAGGAGAACGAAGGCATCCACCCCAGTACTAAAAGTGAATAAGTAACCTGTTCCTGTTGTCCCCCATGTCATCGTGGGAGACTCAGGCCCTCCTGTTGCCAGCAGGTATTCACCACACAGAGACATATAGCCAGACCATAGAACACCTTAGGGGGTCCGATCTGCGACCAGGTGGGGGTCTAGGGGTTATAGATACAACTGTGAGGACCATTCATGTTGGCCTAATAAAAGGTATAATTAATGCAACAAATCCTCTTTTTTTTTAGGAGTATTATAGCCACTAGAAATCAGGAAATTGAAACTAGATGACTGTTTTCAATAAAGGTACCATGAGAAACTGTCCTGATTATTCCTCAAATGTACTGGTTATTCTAAAAGTACATCTTAGGCTGCTTGTGAAACCTTAAATTATTTTAATACTATACAACCAGGATGCTATTGATAAATGAATCTGTATGTTTTTATGTGCATATTATATTATATGACTGGGAACATTACACCAGATATCCAGCTGTGGGGTTCATCTACCACTACAGAGTCAAGCATTTGCCACTGATCTCTGACATGACTGATTATATTTGACACCACATGAGTCTCCATTCACTTGATACAATCACATCATATCGTTTGAATTAACTTTATTTGCACTATGTGTGCTTTTCTATTTTTTGCATATTGATACCTGCTCTCCCCTTTTTTCCCAAGACGTGCTACCATGAGAAACTGTCCTGATCATTCCTCAAATGTCCTGGTTATTCTAAAAGTACATCTTAGGCTGCTTGTGAAACCTTAAATTATTGTAATACTATACAACCCGGATGCTCTTGATAAATGAATCTGTATGTTTTCATGTGCATATTATATGACTGGGAAGAATGTAAAAAAAAATAGACAGAAAATGACATTAATCATAGGTTGAACTTGATGGACGTACATCTTTTTTTCAACCTCATCTACTATGTAACTATGTTATCAAGTGCCATCATTCTTCCTGATTATCTTTTTTTGCCAAGACAGTTATCTTGTTCTCGTGTTAGGACATGATATATGGATCTCTGGTCTTCCTATCCCATACTTGTGCCAGCAATGGGTTTACAGGATCAGTAAGAGAGTGGAATTAAAAGTATATAATAGATCTAATTAGCCAACGCCTAAGATTTAGAGTTTATTATGCCTCCCAAGTTGCACCTTGGCAGGAGAATTTGTCCTGAAATAACAAACTTTTTAATACATAGGGGCCTATGTTTTCCGATTTAATTATCATTTTTTGTGTGCGTCAAAATTGAAGCTAAAAAGTGATACAAACATTAAAAAAAATAGTCTGAAATCTTCATAATATGACAAAATTTGCTCCTTGAAATTGTCACATCCCTCATGTTGACTACTTGGTTGATACAATTAAAATGAGAACACAATTATGTGATTTTTTTAGATTTGTAACTAGTGTTACTAAATATTAGTTTTTAGAGAGTAACCTCCCTTTGGGATTACTACGGCCTTAAAATAGCAATCCAAGCTGCCGTTTAAAAAAAAAAAAAAAAAATAATAATATTATTTTCCCCCTTTAATATATGCATCAATACACAAAATGATAGTAATTAGCTAAGTTGCCCATCGATCCATTCTCCTGTGATCGATTGGCGAAGATTCGGCTTTCGAATTCACTAAATGGCTGCCAGTGCAGCAGAAGAGAACCAAAGATGCAATGTTCTGTTGGGAAGATCATGTGACCGGGTAGTCATTAGATACAATTGGTGCACTGATAGAGAGAGTCAAAAAGGGGTGTGCCAGAGCCTGTTTCAGAAGAGGAAGGGGATGTGACTTTGTCGATGGTTGTTATAGAAACAGAAAATGCTTTGTACATTTAAATACATTAAAATTGTAATTCAGAGTTGTTGTTTTTATTTCTTTTTTTAAATGCTACAAGTATTTTCTCATAGTACAGAAAAAAATGATACAAGTATTTTCTTATACTGTAGTACAGAACTGATTTATTAAAAAAAAAACAGACATTTTTTTCCCGTGGTCGGTGCGCTATGGGTTGGGGGGGGAGGGGGGGCTGCTCTTTCCATTTGTCCCGGGCCCCATGATTTCTGTTGGCGGCCCTGATGAAGACAGATTTTGCCAGGGTCCAAGACATGGGACTAATTTCAAAATGGCGTGAACAATTGCATCAAGGCACAAGTGGCTTGAATATATTGGCTACACCTGTGCTGGACTGTTCTGTTCTAAACCCACGTGACAGGATAGCTCTTTCTTTTAAATCAGGCAAATTAAGTTAGGTTACATAAATTAGTAACAGACATCTTCCCTTAGTTTAACCCATTCTCATCCCCGTAAGGGAAACCTAAGCTTAAAAAATGGTGAAGGAAATGAAATATCTCTAAATATTTTAAAAGCAAAAACAAAAGACCAGTTATCTTAAATAAGGGTTTATTCAATTCAAATTCAACTGCGATAGTGCTCTTCAATGGATTATCCCACGAAAACGTCCATTGAAGTCAATTATGTTTCTAGGAGATTTGGTCCCCCGATCGCAACTATTGCAGTTTAAAGCAGCAGTTCAAGCTGCCATTTTTTTTAATGAAATTTTTCCCTTTCATGTGTGCATCAATACAAGCCACACAATGACTTTATAAATGGTTGCTATAGAAACAAAAAATACTTGCTACATTATAATACGCTAAAAATGTAATTCAGAGTTGTTGTTTTTCTTTTTTTTTAAATGCTGCAAGTATTTTCTTATAGTACAGAACTGATTTATTTAAAAAAAAAAAAAAACACACATGTAGGATATTGCTTGGCCTGCAGCGTTATGCAACCCCCTAACTTATTTATAAAAAAAACATTGAGTTATTAATTGTATTTCTTTTTATCTTGTGTTAAATAAGTCTTATTTTTATTACAGCATAAATATACTTGTGATGGATAGAATGAATGCAGCAATGCATACAATTAATAGAATAATAGTACAGACAAATGAGTGTTCAAACTGCAATCTTATTCCTACAGTTTGATAAACAGCACTCAGTGAGAAATCAGATTGTTTGCCACTCAACTCCAGTCCTCAAGCCGTCCCCAACAGGTCAGGTTTTAAGGATATCCCAACTTCTGAACAAGCCATTCAATCAGTCCCTGCTTCAGCACAGGGGGCTCAATCAGAGGCTTAGTCTTCAACTGAGCCACCTGTGCTGAAGCAGGGATATTCTGAAAACTTACCTTGTTGGGGGATCTTGAGGACTGGAGTTGAGAACCCAGAATATTCTAGCAAGTCAGCCCGTGATATGACTATGGTCCAACATATTTTATTAATTGAATATCCAGCATATTTATGTGCTTGCGTGATCGTTCCAATTGTATCACACAAGGGAATCTACTCTTACTTGATTCAAAATGAACTTGAAAACCAGAAGGACGATGACAAGAAACAGAACATGAGATGTCTCATAACTTTCCTTTAAGTTTTCCTGTTTAAAGTTGGATTTGGAGTACTCTCTCATTTCTAAAAGCAATAGTGGAGGTTTTTTTCCTCCATTAACTCTTAAACTGAAATCAGCTCCAACATTGTGTGTTCATTTGCATGTCATTTCCCAGAATCCCTTGCTGCAGTGGGAGCACTGTAGGCTAGGTGATAATGGTTGAAAGGCAGGGTTGCAGACCTGTCTAAGACATGCAAATGAACATACAGTAATATTTACAGTTGCTTTATGCTTTACTGTGGAGGGTTTTTGTCACTTTTTTTTTACCCACCATAACCTTAATAATTGTGGTGATTACCTAGTCTATAGTCTCAAAACCAGCTTAGCCATTACAACCAACCTCACACTAATGATACCCATCAAGGTTGAAACATGTCTGTGAGTGGGTTTAATGGCTTTGCATCTCATCCAAGCCTCTGTCTAAAAGCTGTGTTTAAAACAGCATGCATTGGCTTGAGGATCTGCTTGTGTAATATGAGCTTGAGACAAAAGGTGGCACTGAGTACTCATTTGCATGTCATTTTCCAGAATCCCTTGCTGCAGTGGAAGTGCTGTATGCTGGGCGATAATGGGGAAAGACAGGGTTGCAGACCTGTCTAAGACATGCAAATGAACATACAGTAATATTTACAGTTGCTTTATGCTTTACTGTGGAGGGTTTTTGTCACTTTTTTACCCACCATAACCTTAATGAATATATATATATATATATATATATATATATATACATATATACATATATATATACACATATATACATATATATATATATACATATACATATACATATATATATATATATATATATATATATATATATACATATGTATATATATATATATACATATATATACATATATATATATACATATACATATGTATATATATATACATATATACACACATATATATATACACACATGTATATATATATATGCAAATATAACTGTATGCTCATCTGCATGTCTTAGGCAGGTCTGCAACCCCGCCTTTCCCCATTATCACCCAGCATACAGCACTTCCACTGCAGCAAGGGATTCTGGGAAATGACATGCAAATGAGCACACAGTGTCACTTTTTGCCTCAATAACCATTTTTAACATGGTTCCCTATAGGCTTAAGCTTGCTGCATGGTCACAGCTTTGAGCACAGTCAGGGTTAAGGTGCATACCCAGAAAACCACCCACAGACAGCTGTTTCGACCTTGATGGGTCTCATCAGTGTGGGGTTGATTTTACTGGGAATGCAAGAGAGGCTATGGGATAGGCTAAACCATAATACTGAGTTAAGTTATGGTGAGTAAAAAAAGTGACAAAAACCCTCCACAGGAAAGCAAATATGCAAATATAACTGTATGCTCATCTGCATGTCTTAGGCAGGTCTGCAACCCCAGCCTTTCCCCATTATCACCCAGCATACAGCACTTCATCTTGCATTCCCAGTAAAATCAACCCCACACTGATGAGACCCATCAAGGTCGAAACAGCTGTCTGTGGGTGGTTTTCTGGGTATGCACCTTAACCCTGGCTGTGCTCAAAGCTGTGACCATGCAGCAAGCTTAAGCCTATAGGGAACCATGTTAAAAATGGTTATTGAGGCAAAAAGTGACACTGTGTGCTCATTTGCATGTCATTTCCCAGAATCCCTTGCTGCAGTGGAAGTGCTGTATGCTGGGTGATAATGGGGAAAGGCGGGGTTGCAGACCTGCCTAAGACATGCAGATGAGCATACAGTTATATTTGCATATTTGCTTTCCTGTGGAGGGTTTTTGTCACTTTTTTTACTCACCATAACTTAACTCAGTATTATGTGACAGACAGACAGACAGACAGACAGACAGACAGACAGACAGACAGACAGACAGACAGACAGACAGACAGACAGACAGACAGACAGACAGACAGACAGACAGACAGACAGACAGACAGACAGACAGACAGACAGACAGACAGACAGACAGACAGACAGACAGACAGACAGACAGACAGACAGACAGACAGACCGACCTAAACTAACCCGCAGTAGGTGATACAAAAATACATACAAGCCCAAGTGGTCTGCTAATCATTTCCAGCTACCTTGACTAGCTGACCACTAACTACTACAAAGGGATTAATATTAACAATAAACTACACTACCTATCCTCATTGACGACCCTAGTGGCTATCAAAGCATTGATATGCAATGCATTACTAACCACTAAGACAAACAACGGGTTAATCACTACCATCCCCCCAGGGGGTTTAATCACCCTCCCTGGGTCCACTACCCCTTCCCTTACCCCCAACAAACCTAGAACCTCCCCCCCTAATAACCAATAGCCATCTTAGCCAAATGTAACTAAGGGCCTTTGGTCATTTGAAAGACAAAAAAAAGTATTTAAAATATTACATATTAAACAAAACACTAAATTACAAATAATAAAAAAAAAGTAAACATAAAGCCATTGATTTTTTACTGTGGTTACCTATGACCTCTCAATGGAGACCTAGTTAGTCACATTGGCAATCAATGGTGACCTGAAAAACAAATTGATTTACTTAATTTATATATCTCCTTACTGAAGTGTGAACAACTATAAATGAAAATGTAGTTGTCAAGTTATCAAAATAGTGATACCTACTTAGTTAATGATATAAAATGTAATAACAATAGTAGCCATATATGCGACGAGAACCTAATTAAGCATCTTAAGTGTATCTATTGTTTAATTAATTCAGGAAGCAAGTTAGAATACTTTAACCTCCTGGGTATATCAAAGTGTCCTAACAATGAATGCACAATGACTTGAAGGGGCAAATTGATGTGAATAGCCATAAAGGACAGTTCTAATCCTACAATTAGTCATGTACAGTACATACAGATGCTGTATGTTATATCTAATAATCGTGATACTTTGTTTAAATCAATGACGCAGCATCACAGGTTAATTAACAATTGTTACTAAATGATAACTAATTTAGAACCATATTTATATCTCAAGTCTGTTCAGCATGGCATCCCTACATTGGAACTTCAGATACATTGATATAACATTTAAAAAAATGGATAATCTCTAACAATTATTTTAATACATATTTGACAAACTCAACATTCAGATCATATTTATTTAACTAGGAAATCCTCCAATAGTTTTGCCTGGTGGTATAGATCTTGGCATTGCCATATGAATTGATCATTGCAGTACAAAGCCCAACAATCTTAAGCACAATTTATGAAATGAGAACACCATAGTTCACAGCCCTGGCTCACAGGAGTTCAGAACAATAGCCTGCAATTTAGTATATTCTCGTAATAGAATATTAACACCACATTATAGATCCACAGATAAGGGGTCCATGCAAGAAGTTATCACAACTATGACCGGTGGAACATATTAGATGCACAAACACTATCCAGAACTCTATACATCTGCCATGATGAACCTGTGGCTTAAGGTGTAATTTATATTCTCTGTGAGGAGAACATTGTACCTCTTTTTCCTGTGGATTATACTGTCCAGAACACATGATATCTGTTCTGACGAATCTGTGATTTAAAATGTTAATCACAACCTCTGTTACTGTAGATTACACTGTCCAGAATTCCATACATCTGGTAAAATAAATCCGCGACTTAAGGTGCCTTTGTAAAAAAGATGTTGAACTTCTATTTTGTGTGGATTATATTGTCTAGAAGTCTACACATCTGCTTTGATGAAGCTGCGACTTAAAGTGTTATCCATACTCTCTCTGCCATTATAGAAAACATGGGATACAAATCTTTGCAAGAACAATGGAAGAGCTCCTTTTAAATAGCACTCAAATACAAAATGTGGTGAAATCATAACGTAACTAAAAGTTAGCTTTTAATATGAAGTCTGTATTAGAAAAATAAGTGACAAGCAATGACGTTTAGACAACACATAATATGCTATAAAATAAGTGACTCATAACACACATAGCTATAGGAGATGAGTGATTCCCCTCCTGTGCCTCGCTATGTTAAATGCTAGATGATGGGTACTGTACGTGTGAATGATACACAAGGGATAATCCTTAAAATTGCTAAACAGTGTAAAATGAAAGACAAGACTGAGTTATACCGGAGGTCACTCCCAACCTAGATATACAGGGGACTTTGGTGGCTGGTAAATAGCCACACTACTTCTCCTGATCTAATGGGAGAAACAGGACAGTTTTTTAGCTATGTATAAACTGACATGATCATAGCCCTATGAATCATACATACAGGTCCGGTGCAAGAGTATTCGGCACCTTAGGCGAAGCTTGAGGCCCATTCTCTCTCACCCCCCCCCCCCCCATTTTTTCATCTCTCCCCCTCCCAGTCCTCCTTTCTCACCTGCTCCCACAACTCTTAAATCACCCCCCCTCCTCAATCACCCTCCTCCTCTTCCTCTCGCACACATTCTCATCTCCTTACTCTCTCACCTCCTCCTCTTACTCTCACCCTCCTCTTCCTCTCTCACACATTCCTTCTCCTTCTCTTCCTCTCTCACCTCCTCCTCTCACCAACCTGGCTTCAGTAGAGCAGGGCAGCTGAGGAGGAGGATGGCGGCAGAAGAGGATGGAGAATGTGAGGAGCAGAGCATGGCACGCAAAGGAGGACGTCAGATGGCAGCAGGAGAAGAGGATTGAAGACCATGGGAGAGGAGCAGAATGATACAGGAGAACAGCCGGGGAAAGGAACAGTGCTGTAGCAGCGGAAGACACCGGAGATCAATGAAGACTTCTGGGTCGGACTGCTGTGGAAGCTCCCCCCCTGGCCGTCCTCCTGTGCCAACCTGCTCTGCTCCAGTGGTCCTCAGTCCTCTTCTCCTGCCTCTGCACATCCATCTCCGCCACACTGCTCTGCTCCTGCCATCCTACTCTCCCACTGCCGGCCGCTGTCCTCCTCCTTTTCTGCCACAGCACCCGAAAATGTGCCACCCTAGGCCTAAGTCACCTAGTGGTAGCACCTCCCTGCAGCAGCGGCCCTCCCCAGCCTCATGCAGCCGGCTCCTCACACCCCCCACCCCACAGGCATCCACCTGCCTCCTCCCACCCCTACCGGCGTCTACTGCACCCGGACTGATCATCCACAAGATAATCATTACGTTGAAACGCGCAGAGTCTGGCTCGTTAGCCATCTTACAGGAGGAAGAGAAGCAGAGGGAGTCTTGGTGGTGTCTTCCGTTCCGGTGAGCTGTGACGACACGATCCGGAAGTGACGTCACGGTGTCCAGACGCACGAGAGAGCTGAGAGCAGTGTGTACCGGGCGGTGAGAGATTGCGACACATTAAAGACCCAGCTGCATACTGCCTTTACTTTTACGATCTATGTAAGCCACCATTTGTGACCTTTATTTATAAAACTTTGTTATTCTATCTGCACCATGGCTATTTTCTCTTTTTCATGAGATTGCTGTCCGTTTATACCGCACCTGACTGGGATGTTTCACGGTTCCAGACAGATTCAATGCTTTAAAATCTACTTCGTTTGTGAGTAGTGATTTGGTAACCCCTTATATTTTTATCGACACTTTGTTACTGTATTACACTATATATATTTTTTCTTTTTGGGTATCCGCGACGCTCCCCTGGAATTCGATCAACAGTGCACCTTCAGACTATTGAAACAGTCTTTTCTGCAGGGTCGAGTGATAAGTGGTTTTTACCTTTGTATTCACGATTTACACTCACTGAATGTTTATCACTATTTGATTTATTTATTCCCTTTATTGTTTTAATTGATTTATTTAATCACTTCACAGTTTTATTGATTTATTCACTTCACTGTTTCATTGGGTTTATTAGAGCGCCATCTAGCATTTGTTTTTAGTATACATAGCTGAAACCTGTCCTGTTTCTCCCATTAGATCAGGAGAAGTAGTGTGGCTATTTACCAGCCACCTAAGTCCCCTGTATATCTAGGATGGGAGAGATCTCCTGTATAACTCAGTCTTGCCTTTCATATTACACTGTTCAGTGATTTTAGGGATTATCCCTTGTGTATCATTCACACGTACAGTACCCATCATCTAGCATTTAACATAGCGAGGCACAGGAGGGGAATCACTCATCTCCTATAGCTATGTGTGTAATGAGTCACTTATTTTAGAGCATATTATGTGTTGTCTAAATATCATTGCTTGTCACTTATTTTTCTAATAAAGACTTTATATAAAAAGCTAAGTTTTAGTTCTGTTATCATTTCGCCACATTTTGTATTTGAGTGCTATTTAAAAGAAGCTCTTCCCTTGCTCTTGCAAGGATTTGTATCTCATGTTCATTTACACTCCTTATCTCTAACTAGACTGCAGCAAGAGACCCTTCCCCCCACCCTTTCCTATCTCTGTTTGTTTATTATAGAAACATTTTGAACTTCTATTTTCGGTGGATTCCAATAATAATATTACAATAATAAACATACCTATGCATTGGATTTTGTCTGCATATGCCGTGCAACAAGATGACTTCTATACGCCATTACATCATGCTGATAACTTCTTTCACAGAGCCCTTATCTGTGGATCCATAATGTGGTCTTCATATTCTATTATGAGAATATACTAAATCACAAGATATTATTCTGAACTCTAGTCTCCTGCGAGCCTAGGATGTGAACAACAGTAGGGTACTCTTAATTTTCTTAATTGTACTTAAGGGATTTGAACTGCTACAGTATATCTTGAGATAAGTAAGGATATTATTATAGCTTCACTCTGCAATGACTCAAACTGATGCCATAAGGGGATAAGGTTGGGAAGATTTCTTAGCAATAAATAAATATGATCCGGATGTCGATTGTGTCACACATGTATTTAAATAATTATTAGAGATTATCCAAGTAGTTTCTCAGTCGTCATTTTTTTAATGTTATATTGATGTATCTATAGTTCAGAATAAGGGATGATTTACTGAACGGACGTTAACTATGGTTCTAAATTAGTTATCCTTTAGTAACAATTGGTAGATAACCTGTGATGCTGCTTTATTATTTGAACAAAGTATCGCTATTAATAGATGTAACATACTGCACTTGTATTTATACGTGACTGTATGATTGGAACTCTCCTTCTCTGATGCAAGTATTGTAATATCATTATGGCGATTCACATCCATTTGCCCCTTGAAGTAATTGTGTATTTATTGTTAGGGCACCTTGATATACCCACGAGATTAAGGGGTATATCCTCAGAGGCCCGTTAAATGTTTATCAATACGTTAAATAGTGTTAACATGATGATAACTCATAACCACAAAGGGGATTATCGGTACGTTGTCCTCCCATTAACCTGAAATATGTTGGATCTGGGTGCAGCAGGAGTTGACTCGTCTGTCCAGAGAACATTGTTCCAGAAGTCTTGTGGATCATCTATGCACTCTTTGGCGAACTTCAGATTGGCAGCAATGTTCTTTATAGAGAGCATTGGCTTCCTCTGGGCTATCCTTCCATAAGCACCATTCTAGTTCAGTTCAGTGTAAAAGAATGGCCTGCAGATCCTTGGATATTACTCTGTGGTTCTTTGTGTCTTCCTGGTTGATTTGCCGGTTTGTTCTTGGAGAGATTTTGTTAGAACGACCGGCTCTTGGGTAGAGTGACTGTGGTTTTGAATATTCTCCATTTGTAGACTGTCTGACCGTGGATTGGTGGAGCCCCAATTCCTTAGAAATGTTTTTGTAACCTTTTCTAGACTGATGAGCGTCAATAACTGCGTTTCTGAGGTAATCAGAGATTCTAATTTTCCCCTTTCATTTAGCATATAAATCCAGGGCTTCACTAATTTTTGTCTAATTCACACATCATGGTGCTTCAAAAGAACGGGAATTGGTTAATCGAAACCCTATTGGATATTTAAGAAAAGATTGGGTTTGATGCAAGAAGATTATCATAGAAAAACTACGGAATTTCCATAATTATCATTGGGGTTCACAAACTTTTTCTCGACACTGTATATAGAGGCCTTCTTCCACACACTATTGCTAAAGTTTAGAAGACCTTTACTCCCATTCACATGAATAAGAGCTAAGGCATGCTGTAGTTTATCACCCTTTTGTAGAGTAATGACAGTTAGAGTGACCTCTCATTTTCAAGTATGTCCTGGCCACCCCAAAGCAGTGAGGTGATCGTGAGCAGAAGAAAGAGGAACATGACTCATTAGTGCACCTTAAGACTATAAGCAGGTTGCTTATGGTGAATCTTAGGGGATAAGTGCTGAGTACAATGGGTGTATAGATACCTTTCATAAGATAATTAATCAGGTTTTACAGGAACTCTTTGAGATACCGAGACTGTAAATGTTGCTTAAACTAGTGTTCTTGTGATTAGTGAGCAGTTATATGCATTGCTTAGTTGTTCTCAGTGAAAATAACTCCCTCTGCTATATATTGCTATATATTGACCACTATATGTTTGAGAAAAAGTAATTTTTATGAGGAAGCAAAAATAAATGAAGATAGACAGGCATACAGTAGTAAGTATCAATGAGTGGAAAGACAAAACAGTTTGAATAAGTTTTAATATTCAGGGGTACACTTCAAAATAACTGTACATTTCATTAGAATATATTTACATATCCTGTTGGTTTTTTTTTTTTACATGTTTTGCAATATTTTACTTAGTTCCAGGTAAAAAGAATTAACAATAGTTACCAAACGGGCCAGTTTGGAACAAGCAGAACATCTCCATGTGTAATTGTTATCACCACAGGCGAAATGAATCGTTAAAGTATAAAATAACCTATTGTCGCGGCTGGTGCCTGTTTTTACTTACATAGCACATGGACCATATTTTGAAAATGCTGGGAACGGATGGTGCATATTTATTGAGTCTGGGCAGCATTAACATTTCATAAAATTTGCCAATTGTAATTGTTTGTACCCAAAGTCTTCTGAACAATGCATTGTGTATTAACAAAAGAGCCTTTTAATCAGTAATTCTCCAGGGCAATGTTTCGTAATTATTTGGTACATTCTTAAACCGATTAAAAAAAAAAAAATAAATAAATAATTTTTAGTTATTGTATTTTCCACTATGGTTGCAGACTGACATCTTTTTATGATATAAATATGTTTTCAGAACACCCATTTTAGCGTGCAGTAATATATTTGAACCTTGAAGACTAATAGAAACCCTGCCAAATTCTGCAAGTCTTCATTTCCTGTCGTGCAGGACAAGTAACATATTTTTAAATAGCACTGCGTTTCATACAAATGAAAGCTTTCCCATCTACATTTGTAATCCTTTTATTCCCATTTCCACCCTTTAATATTGTTGGCCCGTCATAACACTTTTCTGGCTTGTTTTATCATTCAACACACAGTTCTGGAACAAGTTCAAACCTCTTGATATTCAAACATTGGGCCTCATGCAGAGAGCATAGAATTTTAAAAATGGCGAATTTCATAAAAAGTAGCTTTTTTGGAGAGTTTTATTCTCCATATGCAGAAAAGTGCGAATTCTGCTATGTTTAACATGGATGCGTGTGGCGAGTTTAAATTGGCGAGATGCGCGCTTCAGAAACGTGTAAAAACAAATTCGCGCCTTTTTTTCCCCTTTACTATAGGCGGCGAGCGCCATCTTGCCATATTTTCGTGGCGCGGCAAAAATGCGAGAATCGCGCCTTTTTTTGGCGCGAACAGCCGCTACTTGCCGTTCGCACCTCTCTGCATTCGGAGAGTTTTAAAAATGGCGCGATTGAGGTTCTCGCCAGCCGCGAGGCGAGTTTTAAACATAGAAATAAAAAAATGGCGCGTTTTTCGCAACTCGCCATTTTATGCCGTTTTCTGAGGGAAATTGAACAAAAAATGGCGAGTTTTGAAATAACGATGCTCTCTGCATGAGGCCCATTATTAGGTAAACATATACATGCAAAAAAACAGTCTGTTCTCTATAAAATAATGAAATAATATTACATTTTGGATAAAAAAAGTGCACTGCCCGTGATGTTTTCATGCAATCCACACTACGTCATTTGATCTAGACATGAATAATTGTGTTTCTCTTTAGTTTATGAATTACATTCCATAACAGCAACACTCTATGAAACGCCTCTATGCAAGTCACAGAATTCAATATATCACTGTCTTTTCAACACATACCCCAAAAGTTCTGTGCTGTGTTGAGAAGTCTAAGAGCATATTTCAAACAGTTTGCAAAGTTTTAGCTTTGTAAAAAAAAAAACTGTGATGTCTACATGATCAGATGTTTACAGGCACGAGAAGGTTTGAACCAGCCTTGATCAAAACTAGACATTTCCTTTAATATTGGAAAGAATAATGTTTTTTTAGAATGATTAAGTCCGTGTGCCATTAATGCCTGTCATTAACTGTTACCCACATACATGGTTGCATGCTACTGGGATCAGTCATGATCCAAAAGGATTTCAATTGAAACTTATATTTGAAATTTCTGGTTCTTCTATTGACAAAAATTTTTCGATCAAAATCAATCTTGCTTAAGCCAAACACGATTATTTTTGGTTTCTGAAATACCGCAGTCATCTTTAACAACCTGATCAGAATAAAGAAAGCCAAGGATTAAATATAGCCTGAGCTGTTATAACAGAAAGGAAAATAGGCAGACTAGGGTCCAGACCCGCAGAGGTCAGTTAAAGCTGCAGTACAGTACAAGCTGTTTAAAAAAAAAAATGTTCATTCAATATATGCATCAATACAATCTACAGTACAAGTGATTAGCTAAGTTGCTGATTGATCCTTTCTCCTGTAATCGATCGCTGAAATTTGTCTGGGGGTGCACTAATTGCATCTTGGGTAATATGCTGCACTGACGGCCAAAGTTCTGTGAGGCAGATCATGTGACCAGGCAGGCACTATATTCAATTGGTTCACTGTTAAAGAGGGCAGGGTTCAAAAAGGTGATGTTGTTTCAGAAGGGGGTGTGACTTTGTATACGGTTGCTATGGGAACCAAAATGCCTGTTACATTAGAAAACATTAAAAATGTCTTACATTTTTTTTAAATGCTACAAGTATTTTCTCATAGTACAGAACTGATTTATTTAAAAAAAAAATACACATGTAGGATATTGCTTGAACTGCAGCTTTAAGTGACTTAACGAGACGCTAACCCAAATTAACATCCTGTTATGCTTTAATGTGTAGCTTCAAAAGCTCAATAACTTTAGGTTAAGTCATGTTTTCGGACATAAAAAGCAATGCGTTAACTACAACAAGAGTTAGAGAAAGAGAGATTGAGTCCTATTTTTGTAACTTACCAAGTTAGTAAGGTAACAGACCTCTGCCCATGTGGGCCAATGAGTTCTTATCAGCTGTCACATTCTGTTTTAAATTCTATGTGTATACCGTCATTAAAGAAAACATTTACGCATTCTGTTCAGACTTTCTTCTTACCTGTCATACATGGGATCTTTGTGGACCTACTAGGTGTTTTTATTGACCTTTTTATTGCCGGAGGTTCGTGCCACATCCACATCATGTAACTGCTCTTGGGAGTGATCACGGAATGAGTTTTCTGTTCCGGCTATTAGGCCGGACGTTTACAGCCCCATAAAAATGAGCAGAGGCTAATGACGTAGGTGTACGACATAAGGACTCCTGGGGGGGGAAAGGGGGAACTGGACATACACCATATGCCATTAGGGCATTGAAGTGGTAATACTGTCCTCACATCATTTAGTATGGTATATTTCCAGAACAATTGTTCCCTTTGATTTATGTTTATAAAAAACTTGATTTTGATCATCTTTTTTTATTGATCTGGCAGATGCATCTGCTTATTCTGAAATGTTCTTTATACACATGTTGATGAGAGTATGTTGATGAGAGGTACATCCTGGTTTGCACGTCATGTTATTTAGTGTGGGCAGGTCCCATTCAGCTATCAGAAACACGTCATGTGTACTCTAGTTCCTCATTCACTACTAGCATGCAGTTACTGACTAATTGTGACTATAGAATTTATTAAATAGATATTCATGAAGCAAAGTGCATGTATTATAGTAAAAAACACTCATTATAATTATCTATATATATAAAACTGAAATGTTTGTCTGACAGGATTTTTGTCTGTGGGTTTGTGCGTGCTCTCATTGGCTGTCATTGGCTGTCAAGCTCCCCCATTGGCTGACTGCAGGGCGGGCCTTGGCTGTCATTGGCTCTCATTGCCTGAATACGGGGTGGGCCTTGGCTCTCATTAGCTCTCGCGGTCTCTGAGTGCAAGGCAGGGTGATGTCATTATATACACAGTCATTCTCCACCAGGGCCCTGTGGAGCAGTGCCAGGGGTTCCACCTGGCCGCTCGCACTCACTGCTGCCCCTGGCTCTCCCCCCTCCGCTCTCCCCCCTCTGCTCTCCCCCCTCTGCTCTCCCTTCCCTGCTCTCCTCCTCCCTTCCCTCTCCTAGGAGCGCGCGTTCAGTCCTCGCTGACTCAAGCCTCTTGCTGCCTGAGGTATGGGATGGCAGAGGGAGATGGCCTGTGAGCTACAGGGGGAGGAGGGGGGGGGGGGGGGAGAGAGGGTGATCCGTGGTGTCAGCGGGGGGGTAAAAATGAACACTACTTTTTCATTTACAATGTCAGAGTACAACTTATCTCTTACTGACAAACTATTGGTTCTATTAAAATAAAAATATTATTCATTTTTTAAAGCCACCTCTTCAATCAACAAATATATATATATATATATATATATATATATATATATATATATATATATATATATATACATATACATACACATATACATATACACATACACATACACATACACATACACATACACATACACACACACATATATATATATATATATATATATATATATATATATATATATATATGTGTGTGTATACACACATACACACACACATATATATACACACATACACACACACACACACTTTAAGTTATGGTGAATGTAAAAGGCGAGCAAAAACCTCCACTGTTAGCATATAGCCAATAAAAAAATCACTTGTGAGCACATTCACATGTCTGCAACCCTGCCTTTCACCATTATCACCTAGTGCTTCCACTGCAGCAAGGCATTCTGGGAAATAACATGCAAATGAGCACACAATGTGTCCCCTTTTGCCTGAAATCCATTTTTACACAGAACCCTTATAAGCAAATGCTCTGCTGTTCACACAGCTTTTAAGTACAGCACAGGATTAGATGCAAAGCAGTCAAACCACTCACAGACAGCCTTTTTTTTATTTTTTATTCCCTCCCCCGTGAACTCAAGCAACTTGTGTGCTTCTCCTTAAGACTGTCCTCCTGCTGTCGAACAAGTCCTTGTTACTTTTCCCCAAAAATCTTCAGCCGGTAGGCTTAGGTCTTCGGGGTCTTTGACACCGTCCTCCGTCAGGGATCAGAACTTCCATCACTTCCTGCCTTCAGCCAAAAGGCCTGCAAGAAAGTCCAAGTCTTTGTCGTTTTCCTTCCAAAGAGGGATGGTGACTAGACGTAGTGCTTGGGTCGTGCCGGATCACCCCAGCCCTGATGGGCAGGATGAGTTAAAAAATTTCACCCCCCCTTAGCCTAAAGGCCCAGGAACAATGGGAATGAGGAAAGTAAATCCGTGGTATCAAGGGTACAATGCTGGGAACTGTTGTACGTACCAGTGTGTCGCTGGGTTAGGGCATAACCTTGCCCACTGTGATCTTCACACAGACAGTACTGTACTAAGAACTCCTCCCCCCCACCCCTGGGACTTCTTCAGCTGGGGTGCATGGATCCAAGAATTATTGGACTCATCCCACCTCTCGACCAGGTGACCTAATGTGTGCCACTGTCCATCCTACTCCTGCGCCACAGGTAGGATAGATACTACACTTGATCTTATCCAAAACAAAAACAAAAAAATAACGCTGTGCAATATATGATCGAGTGAACTGGTGCACTTATCATAAATTAAATATCACCTGAGTATATGGGGTGTAGAAAGTGAATGAGTGGTATAAAGTGTAAAAGTGCATATAATGTGAATTGATTAAGTGTCCCAAACCAGTTCCAGAAGTGTACTGTGAATGAGAAGTCCAATTTCGGAAAGGGAGATCATTATGGAGCTAGCTGCAGTTTCTTAGTGATGTAGCCAGATCACGTAGATACCTAAAAAGAAAAAAGAGAAAGAAGCGCAAGCTCCATAGCATAACTCTGGTATACAATTTATTAAAGAGTTACAAAGAGACAGTCACCAGGACTTGCACTCACAAGGGGAGAGTGAAAACAGGCATTTGAGAGAAAATCTCTGCAGGAGTGACATCACAAAAAGAGATAGAGATCAGGTCCAGTAGCAGTGCACCAAGAGTTAACTGTCTGATTCCGTTGGTGCAAACCTCAAAATGGAGCCGTCTTGGATGATATCGAGTCTTGGATGAAGTCCCGATGCCCCCAGTACTGGCAAATATCGGCTTGTATCCATGAGTGTGTCGCTTACAAACAGCTACTATGGTATTAGGATGAGATTCATTTCCACGGGCTGTCTCCGTCTCTCTGTGGTGAATGTCAGTCACGTCAGCAAACATACCAATGATTGGCTGACTGTGGCAGTGAGTTTAAGTAGCCTGGGCAAAGGACAATACAAATGAAAGAATCAGCTGTAGTCGTTACAATAAATGACATAATAACAGGATATGATTGAGATGGATATAACTATGTTATGTGATAGACTCCCAAACTAGATGACAACTAGTGTGTTTAACAAATTGACTGCAACATGTAATACAAAATGCACACTATAATGTACAATGACAAATATACAACAACATATAACAACTAATACAAATTAACATGAATGTTTGTAGTATTTGCTTGCATGAGATTACAAACAAAAACAAACAACAACAAATTGGATTGAGACAAGTGAATCACTGATGAGCTCAATAAATCTTTAGCTAATATATAATGGCCACCATGTGGTGTGTGTACAGTAATGTAATCAGATACTGAATGTATGGGAGCAGCTAAGGGTAGCCTGTCTAGCAGCGACAGGATGGAAAGGGAAACAGAAACAACATTTTTTGCTGGTCTAACTTTTTTTTCATATAGAGCTTTTCTCTCAATGTGACTCAAAGTTCTTCACAATTACAGTATAGTGCGTGGTACAGAGCACACAGGATTGTTACAGACACAGTCCCTGCCCAGATGAGTTTACAATCTATAATCTTGGTGCCTGAGGCACAGGGAGATATAATGACTTGCCCAAGGTCACAAGGAGCTGACATTGGGAATTGAACCAGGTTCCCTTCCCTCCAAATAAATTAGAGAGAGATGAATGTGCTGAAAAAGGAAAACACCTGAGGTACCCTGTGAGATATGCTAATGGAAAAGCAAAGTACTGTATATTTAAATGAGTCACACCTCCTAAAATATATCCCTAAGACCAATAAGTCTAAGGTCCCTTGTGATAAAGGGGTTCCTGGTGTCAGACCCAACCGGATCAAAGTCCATAACCTCTGCTATTTAGGGCAGCACCTCTACCATTGAACTAAACCAGATGCTAGGAAGCTACACTTTCACATATCTCCCAGGTATTCTTCTATTTGTGCACAAGGAACATTGAACTGCCAACCTGGAAGTAGAAATTGGCTGCTTTTAAAGGGGCTACAGGTTGTAATTTTCTCCTTCTCCTTATTCTCCTTCTCCTTTTTCTCCTTCTCTTCCACCACCACAGCGCAAAAGCCCTATTTCAGGCTCTGGAGGGAACTCCCAATTCCTACAGTATCTCGCCTCCTTGAGGTGGCAAGAAGAATTATGCATGTTGATTGAAGCTATTTAGCCTGTTGCACATCCTCTAGAATTCAGATAGCTTGCAAAAAATGTGACTGCTAATGCCACACGGATTTGCACAGCCGGAATTAAACCGCTTCTTCGAAAAGCCTTAAAAAAAACAAAAAACCTTGATCCGCATTGTTAGGACATGCGAGAAGGCTTTACAGAATAGCAAAATATGGAAATCTGATCAGAAAGGGCTCTTTTGACATGGATTGGCACAAATCAGCGCTACTAGAATAGGCCCCACAGTTGCTTCAGTTGATATAAAATAAGACTCTAAAGCCTAAAGTTACAGTGGTACCATATGATGAAATAGGCAGCAGGGCTTCGAAAATAATTGTGAAGCCCTGACCTGCTTCCCATTCTCGTCAACAGTCCCGTGGGCCACTGTGGGTTAATGTTAAACACCGGAGGGGGGGGGGGGTTCCCATATATTTTTATGCACAAACCCACAACATTGCAAAACACTGCAAAGATAGTGTTAAATTAAATACATACAATTGTGTGACATTAAACATATTGTGGCAGTGCTATTGTGTCACTAAGCTGCTAAGTGACACTGCACTTGTACTTAGAAGGGCCAACCACCTAATGTGGGCAGGCATTATATATACAAAGCTTTATGCTTGAGGCTGTTTGGTAAACAACATTTAGTAAACGTGGCTTGAGTACAAAATCTTGCATAATGTGCTCATTATCATATAAGATTTCAGATTGGGCAATTTGCTCACCACCACTAACAAACCACAGTCAAACTTCCTTTGCCTCCAAACCATTTCCAACTTTAGACGAGCTATCTTATTTGTAGCTTTAGTGAATCAAGCTTAAAAGAAAAAACTGTAATAAACAAAGAAGCCCGAATGCACATCCAATATAACAAATTATTTCATTCATTGCTATGTTTTTTCTATATTTTTTTCTTCTCATAAGTATGGGTCATTTAGTTCAATACTTTGGCTAAAACATTACAAGTCTTCAACCACATCAAGGTAGACCTTATGAGCAGGTCCTACAGTATACTGCCAATTGTATACTGTGTGTTTTGTATTTCTTCCACTGCATAGAGAAATAGGAAACAGAACAATAATATAGCCAACAGCAAGGGATCCGTGACAAGTATGCAGTGCCTACATTTAGGAGCACTATATAAGCCTCAGTGCTGTTAAAAAACAAGGATGCCCCTAGTGAATACTGTATACTGTAGTGAAGGAAAAAAAAAAAAGTAAGTGTAAACAAAATACAGTATATACTTCCCACGCTTATTGCTACAGCAAAGGTCATCCCCACCTTTCTCCTGGGGGAAGAAATCTCTCATTAGTGTGTGTACTTGGGCATGTTGATTAAATAGAAGTGGGCTAGGTATGCTTAAACTGAGGAGGAAGGGCCACAGACCTTCCAAACAATTTACAATTAGACATACACAATCTTAGCAAGTTCAACCCGACCACTTAGGATTTTCACATATTTCACATATTTCAAACCTAAAATGTTATTAGATCTTAATCTAAGTCCTAATAAAAGATAAAGATAACCTGGTCAAACAAATGAAACAAAAATACAATACTTTTTCAACATTTATTAATCCACAAATGATTCAACATTCAATATTCATGCATGAAAGAGTATGTGAACGTTTAAATTCAGTACCTGGTGGCCGCCCCTTGAGCAGCAATAACTTAAACTAAGCATTTGCTGTAACTGCTAGTCAGTCTCTCACATCGGTTTTGAGGAATTTTGTCCCATTACTCCATACAGAACTGCTTCAACTTCAGGTCTTGCCACAACATTTCGATGGGGTTTAGGTCCGGACTTTGACTAGGTCATTCTAAAACGCAAAATTTCTTCTTCTGCAGCCATTCTTTTGTAGACCTGCTTGTATGTTTAGGATCATTGTCTTGCTGCATGACCCCCTTTAGCTTCAGCTTCCATTCACAGACAGATGGCCTGACATTCTCCTCTAGAATATTCTAATACAATGCAGAATTCATGGTTGTGTCAATGGTGGCAAGTTGTCCAGGTCCTGAGGCAGCACACAATAATGGAAAAAGGAAGTGGGAGAAGTGCGCTACTACAATCTAACTAGGGTGTGATCAACCATTTACCAACCAAGTGAGGAGTGATATTAGGTGATAATACATATAAATAATACGTGAAACTGAATAATATGCAGGAGAGCGTCTGCAGCCGTGGAACAGGGATGGCTTGAACACCCCTAAGACTAACACAGAGAAAATACAAAAAAACAACGCACAACGCTCATAGTGTAAATTTGTAAAATATATTGGTGATGAACAATAAGGTGAGTATTCAGCGTACATCAATTAAAGTTTAAAACAGCATGTCAGGGATTGTTAACCATGCACCAACCACAGTGGAGACGTCTCAGGTGGGGTGTCAGCAAATGCTTCCCAAGCTCTTAGACTCCAGGGACGTCTCATCGGTAGGTAGGTATTTATATCAGTCCTTCTTGGATAGATCTGTTACAGTGCAGATGTCTCAGTTGCAAGGTGATGTTCCTTATTACCAGCACGGGGTTCAAGCAAGGGAGAAGTGTGATGGCGCTCGGCACTCAGCAAACACGTCCCGCTGCTTCTCCGTCTGTCTCCTGGTGACGTCACTGGACTGCGACACTCAGGCCGCAAGCTCGATCTCTCGTCAGTCACCGATCACTGTTGGAGCAGGCAGTATAATGCCGCTATGGAGCTGTTCGGATCACTCAATCTTTGGCACTTGGCACTTATTCCAACGCATTTCGAAACTAGGCAGTTTCTTCATTAGGGAATAATTAACCACATATCATTGCGTCATTGAAGTACCCCATGCCCGGTTCCGATTGGCTGCGATTGAATATGTCACCACCAATCAGAAGGGGGCAGGGAGGAGTCAAGGGCACAACCCAGAAATACATTCATCAGTGTAAAACTTTTTTCTTATTGACTTCCTGAATGATTTTATGGTTTGTTCTTCGAGGGATTTTGGTAGGATGACCGCTCCTGAGTAGAGTGACTTTCTCCATTTGTCGGACAGTGGATTGCTGGAGACCCAAATCCTTACAAATGGTTTTGTAACCCTTTCTAGACTGATGAGCATCAATAACTGTTTTTCTGAGGACCTCAGAGATTTATTTTCATTGTAGCATGACATGTTTCCTCACACCTGTATGGTGAAGACCAAACGCACAAAGTTTCTGATTTTTTTCTATGGTGGGGCCTCCCACACTCACACCTGAAGATCTACGTAATTATTTAAACACCCTTTAATTTAACTGATAAAAACAGGGTTTCACTTAGTTTTCCATATATCCTGACTCTTAATTATTCATTGTTTGACTAATTCATACATAATTTTGTTTCAAAAGACATGGAATTGGTTAGTATAAAAACTATTGCATATTTAACAAAAGACTGGTTTTGATTCAAAAAGGTTATCATGGAAAACTATGACATTTCCGTAATTATCATTATAAAACATGTATTATATATATAATTTGTGTCAATTGGAGGGCCACTGGAAAAGGGACAAGTATACTACAATAAGCAAAGAAGGCCCAATGCATATCCAATATGACAAATTATTTAGTTCATTACTATGGGTTTTTCGGATATTTTGTATTTACATAACAAGAATGGGTCAATCCTTTGGCCAAAACATGTCAAGCCTGCAACCATGTCAATTTAGATCCTATCAGCAGGTCCTACTCTTCCAATTACTGTGTCTTTTGTATTTCTTTCACTGCACAGAGAAAAGAGGAAGCAAAATAATAATAATAATTAAAATGTATTTATTGTGTAAAGAAAAAACACTGTACATGTAGCTATTGTATTATGAGGCAAATTAACACCATTTAGTAACTGGCCCAAAATATGGGCGATGTAACAAGGAATGTTAATGGGTTCTGCTGTTAGAAAACAGCATTTTCAGTGTAGCAAGTTGATTTTAAAACTAATTTGAAGTTTGGATAGAAGGGATTAAGGACCTTATTCTATATCAGGGGTGCGCAAACTGGGGAGTTTGGGCGTTTACTGACGCCTTGCACTTCCCTGAAGGTATTTAAATTAAATGCCGGGGGACCGCATAAGGCCTCAGCAAATTTCCAGCGGCACATCTCCATGGCAACCCGTCGTCAAATGATGCGTCAGGGTCATGTGACATCCCGTTGCTATAGCAACGGGATGTTACATGACCCCACAGCGTCATTTGACGCAGGAGCTGAGAAGGGGGGGGGGGGGGCGAGAGCAGGGGGGGAAATCAGGTGAGGGGGTGCACACTTAAAAGTTTGCGCACCCCTGTTTTATATTGTCTCAAGCAGCCTTTCGGGTTCTTTTTAGCCGAAACTCTCCTTTGAAGTCAATGGGGATTTTCATCCGAAAACGGCCTGTACAGCCACTTTGAACTATATAGAATTACTCCCTAGGAGTGATTCACGTGACACCATAAAATGTATCAAATTCACTTCTCTGCATAAAGTTTAGATTAACATATTTTTTACATATCATACAGATGAAAGCAAAAAAGAATTATTTGCTTTGTATCGAGTGCCAGTCCAGAGAGTTTCATGCATAAGCTCATACTGTACCGTACACAACTGCATTTTTGTGGGACTCAAAATAATATTGTATAAACTGTAGAATAAGAGAAAGAAGTTGACTTCAGGAAGAATATGCAGAGTGACCTGTGGCTTGACCAATATGGTCTCTAAAAATCTGTAAGGGTACTAGAGGGATTCAGCCTATTATAAATGCTGCCTAGATCAGCAGTGGAGGATTGTGAAGGTAGAATATTAGTCTACATACAGTAATGGTGTGCTGAAGACATACATCATTATTGTCTATGATGTCACATCATTGCCGCTTTCCAAATGTCTTGCAATGAAAGTGAAATGATATCATAGTCTTTAGCAGTTTTATCTAACATGGGTGCTTTAAGAAATAACTAATATTTTATAATGTTTGGGAACAGAGACCAGATGAAGCGTGTCGTTACACGCGAAATGTACGTTGGTACTCATTACAGAGACCAGCTCGGGGTTACAGAAGAAGCAAGGACCTAAGAGAGACAACTGCATGATCATAAAAACTGTGTCTCTCATCCTTTGCAGCCTCCATCTAATACTTTGTGTTCCGTAAGGGACAGTGTTAGATTTTTTATAGGGCCCATCTTTTCCCCACTTCTCTCCTCTGTATATATTCCTCTCTCTCTGTACCTATCTATGGCAGGTAAAGTTAGACAGTTTAGTGCAGCCTAAGAGAAGCGCATTACAAAACTTGCTGCTACAATATTTACTATTCCCTAGCGGACACAGCAGTACCACTGCTTTAGCCAGAGCTCTCTTAGCAATAGATCTGCCACTCCAGACACACCTCTTTTGCTGCAGACTTCTTGGTAAAATGCTCCCCCATCATTGACTCCTTTTAACGTTAGTTATTATAGTTATTTTTGTTTTTATATGCACTAACTACTTTCATTATGACAATGACCACTCCTCTTCTTAATACCGAGTGCCTATATATGGTTGATCCATAAGTGAATTTTCACTCTTCTCTAAGCTTTGAGACGTTAACTGCACTCCTGCACAATCTGTTTGTTTGCTATATGTGTATGCTTGTCTTGTTTAGACATATATTTGAGTTCAATATCTATAAAAAGCAAATTTGTAGGACTATTTCATGTATTACTACATAATTTTTCTATTACTTTTTAGTATGCAACACTCTGGGGTTTTCTTTATTTCTCCTCCCTATTGATAAATCATTTATAATGTCTGAACATGTCACACATTTGCGTATCCAGTTATTATTACTGTTGCTGTTTGCTTAAACTTTTGCAAATATTACTTTCTATAGCGTATTGAAACGTTCATTGTTCTAAAGGCATTTGACTGTTGCTGTGGTAATAAAAACTTTTCACAGTAAATATATTTCTTACTAATCTATTGTTTTACATGGGAAGCAGCCAAGGTGAGTATTTGCATTTGTTTTGGGATTAAAATCAGTATTACAATGATATGCATTTTCCTTCTGTCTTTATTCCTCAATGTTATTTTTCTGGTAGTATGGATAAGGGATTTGGTCTGCTAGATACAGTATTAACTGCTTCTCTGATCCACTGGGAATGTAACTAACAAGTTAAAACAACCTTCACTTCCTAAAGTCCAGAATACCTGTAACGGTTTCATCTCTCTTCTCTCTCTCTTCTCCCTCTCTTCTCTCTCTCTTTCTCTCTCTCTTCTCTCTCTCTTCTCTCTCTCTCTTCTCTCTCTCTTCTCTCTCTCTCTTCTCTCTCTCTTCTTCTCTCTCTCTCTTCTCTCTCTTCTCTCTCTTCTCTCTCTTCTCTCTCTCCTCTCTCCTCTCTCTCTCTCCTCTCTCTCTCTTCTCTCTCTCTCTTCTCTCTCTCTTCTCTCTCTCTTCTCTCTCTTCTCTCTCCCTCTCTCTCTCCTCTCTCCTCTCCTCTCTCTCTCCCCTCTCTCTCCCCTCTCTCCTCTTCTCTCTCTCTTCTCTCTCTCTCCTCTCTCTCTCCTCTCTCTCTCCTCTCTCTCTCTTCTCTCTCTCTTCTCTCTCTCTCTTCTCTCTCTCTTCTCTCCTCTTCTCTCTCTCTCTTCTCTCCTCTCTTCTCTCTCTCTCTTCTCTCTCTCTTCTCTCTCTCCTCTCTCTCTTCTCTCTCTTCTTCTCTCTCTCCTCTCTCCTCTCTCTCTCTCCTCTCTCTCTCTTCTCTCTCTCTTCTCTCTCTCTTCTCTCTCTCTTCTCTCTCTTCTCTCTCCTCTCTCTCCTCCTCTCTCTCTCCCTCTCTCTCTCCCCCTCTCTCTCCCCACTCTCTCTCTTCTCTCTCTCTTCTCTTCTCTCTCTCTCCTCTCTCTCTCCTCTCTCTCTCCTCTCTCTCTCTTCTCTCTCTCTTCTCTCTCTCTTCTCTCTCTCTTCTCTCTCTTCTCTCTCTCTCTTCTCTCTCTCTTCTCTCTCTTCTCTCTCTCTTCTCTCTCTCTTCTCTCTCTTCTCTCTCTCCTCTCTCTCTTCTCTCTCTCCTCTCTCTTCTCTCTCTCTTCTCTCTCTTCTCTCTCTCTTCTCTCTCTCCTCTCTCCTCTCTCTCCTCTCTCTCTTCTCTCTCTTCTCTCTCTTCTCTCTCTCTTCTCTCTCTCTTCTTCTCTCTCTCTTCTCTCTCTTCTCTCTCCTCTCTCTCTCTCCTCTCTCTCTCCTCTCTCTCTCCCCTCTCTCTCCCCTCTCTCTCTTCTCTCTCTCTTCTCTCTCTCTCCTCTCTCTCTCTCCTCTCTCTCTCCCTCTCTCTCTCTTCTCTCTCCTCTTCTCTCTCTCTTCTCTCTCTCTTCTCTCTCTTCTCTCTCTCTCTTCTCTCTCTCTTCTCTCTCTCTTCTCTCTCTCTTCTCTCTCTCTTCTCTCCTCTTCTCTCATCTCCTCTCTCTCTTCTCTCTCTCCTCTCTCTTCTCTCTCTCTTCTCTCTCTTCTCTCTCTCTTCTCTCTCTCTTCTCTCTCTTCTCTCTCTCCTCTCTCTCTCCTCTCTCTTCTCTCTCTCTTCTCTCTCTCCTCTCTCCTCTCTCTCCTCTCTCTCTCTCTCTCTTCTCTCTCTTCTCTCTCTCTTCTCTCTCTCTTCTCTCTCTCTCTCTTCTCTCTCTCTCTCTCTCTCTCTCTCTCTCTCTCTCTCTCTCTCTCTCTCTCTCTCTCTCTCTCTCTCTCTCTCTCTCTCTCTCTCATTTTCATTCAGTCCATACAGTATCCCATTTTCATGAATCAACCCCTTTAAGTTCCATGTGTGGCGTAAATATGTTCTTGACAATTTCCAAATCTACTTTAAGCATTCCAGACATTTTTTTTATAAATTAGACCATAATCTTAAGTAATTATTGATATCTTTTGTATAATTAACTTTATGAACAATTTAATTACTTAGTTCTCTATTTTCAGTTTACATGAGCTTTGTCTCTCACTTTCAATTTCCTTTTCTTTATGTTACATTTAAGTGCAATGCTTTAATCCATGATTGCATATGTAATTGCCTGTAATTAAGTTTTATGTCAAATATTTAAATCAATTCAATGTATTCTCGACAGTCTGTGATTCTTCAATATGCTTGCTACCAACTGTTATTAGCTTTGTTATTTCTAGCCTCTGTAGCATAATATAATACTTCATTAATATTGAACCACTTACCTAAGACTAATTACTGAGAATCTGGGACAATACTCAAGCAAAATAATACATTTGATTTAACTGGAGCTACTCTATATCAATATTGCATTAGTTTTGTACAGTGAATACATTGATAAACAGTCCCCGTGGGTATTAGATATTATAGTTTGAATCAGTATTTACACTTTCTATGTTTTCCTCTTTTGTTTTAAACAACCAGAAACTGCTTTGGAAGGTGAAACAAAGTTTCCATAGCTCCATGTACATGGTAGAAACATACCAGATGTGTAGCTTACTGATAGCCATATCATGTTTGGAGGCCAGTTCTGCTACACCCTGTAAACAGCTTAAGATATGACCTCAAACCATGTCAATAATACTTACTGTTGTATTGCTAATAATTAAAGAAACCTGTTCTGGAGCTTTGGATAAAGGTTAAACAATAACTAAATGTTTACTTTCTTGAAAGCATAATGTAGCAAATATAATGCCTTGAAACATGTTCTTAGGATTTACTCAAACTGAATCCATACCTGCCTGAATCACTCGTCTAGGACATTTCAACATCCGTAAATGAAGCCAAAAACTAAACAGAACAGGATATTCATGTGCATTCAAGTGTATTAGTGGACATATTTCAAATATGTAGATGAACATTCATTAAATGTGAAAAATGAACTGTTGCATAATTTGACTTGGAGTGTTGGATGAAACGTTTGTTTTGCAAAGTTGGATTTATTAGGAGGAGAAGGGATATGGTAGGGATCATCTAGTCGTAAAGGCAATCATTTGACTTGTGGAAAAACCTGCAGTAGTTTTATACCACCACACTTTGGGCCTGTTCCTTGCACAATTATAGACTTTATCGACTATTAAAAAAACAGCCAATGGAGTGAGAATCATGCTTTAGCAATTGAGTGAAACAGAATACTGTTTGGACCTCACATTAATTCTAAATGGAGGATTGTTTTGTGCAACAAATAAAACTTATAAACTACCATTTATCTTTATATATTGTGATATATTGAAGCAAAAGGTGTTTGAGGGGAGGTACATAGGACCCAGCACCTTCCAGGGTGTGTTCCCTTCACTCTCACCTGAGCCCTAATTAATGAGCTTCAAGGTTAAAAGGCAGCACAGACAGCTTCCTGTGCTGCTGCTGTGCTGGTCTGAAGGCACACACACAGACAGCCCTGTGAGATACTGCAAAGGGAAGCTGCAGGTACAGTGTCTAAAGTGGGGAAGGAACTTAGTTTTCCCCACTGATAGTTAGGGACTAAGCTGTATTAGTCAGAACTCTGAAAAAGAGTTAGGTTTTTGTTTATGTTTTATCTTATAAGTTAACCCTGCTCCTGCTTTGTACCTGACAAATAAACCCTCCTGTGCATCAACACTACGTTTCCCTGCCTTTGATCTGGATAAAAGAGACTGCAACGTGGTGGGGACATCACAATTGGTGGAGTTTAATGCGGGCAGTCCACAAGGCAGTGAAAGTGGAAAATGGAGGCATTTCTATCCTCGCTCCAGTACAAGCAAACAGAAAATGCTGCTATTCTGTTGCGGGGTTTGCAGGAGATGTCAACATCTCATAATGAGAGCTTACAACAGATTACAAAGTTACAAATGGAAAGTACTGCGGCGTTAGTACAGCAGATGGCGCTGTCCCTACATCAGACGCTAAAAGATGAACAACACGAGGCGCAACTTCACCTACACCAGGAGCTCCGAGTTGGGGGAAAAAATTACCGCCCAGACTAGCGTGGCCCCACAAGTCGCTCACCAGGTAAAATCGCACCTTATTCAGAAGATGACGATGGACGATGACGTTGTCAATTTTCGAGCGCACCGCAGCACGCGAAGGGTGGCCAGTTGAGCAGTGGGCTGGAATAATTGCTCCTTTCCTGGTGGGGGACTCGCAAAAGGCCTATTATGACTTGGAGACAGAGCAGGCGGAAAACTATGAAACCCTGAAGGCTGAGATTATGGCACGGCTAGGTGTCACTGTCGCAGTTCGGGCCCAGCGGTTCCACTCCTGGCGTTACGATGCAGAAAAGGCTCCCCGCTCCCAAATCTACGACCTCATCCACTCTGCGCGGAAATGGCTCCAGCCTGACGAATGTACAGCCGCCGAAATCGTCGAAAGGGTCGTCATATACCGGTTCCTGCGGGGTCTTCATCGCACCGTCCAGAAGTGGGTCAGCCAGAATGACCCCCAAAGCGCAGAGCAGTTGGTCTCTTTAGTGGAACGCCATTTTGCTGCTGAGGAGATGGCCCGGAATACAAGTCCCGACGAGTTTCCCGGTCGCAGGTCCCCGCACATCAGGAGGTCCGGTAAGACTGTTCCTCGGCCTAGTGGCCCACAGGGACTCATAGACTCCCATAAAGGAGATGGAAATCCCACGGCCCAAAGAAGGGACTCTAGCCCCACTCCTTCCAATAGACTGGAGAAAACCCCCCGACCCAGTTTTGGGAAGTGCACTGAGTGCTACAAATGTCATGAACTTGGATATGTGGCAGCAGTTTGCCCTATGAACCTTGACCGAATGCAATGTGACATTTCTGTAGGGTATTTCTTGGGCGGAGTTCCTGCTGTTAAACAGACTGTGATAGAGAAAGGTTATTTAGAGAGGAATAGGATGTGTGAAGTCAAAATAGATTGGATACCTGTAAGTGCAATGCTCGACACTGGTAGTACAGTTACGTTGGTCGCTGCACATCTAGTCCAGTCTGGGTTTCTACCAGGGGTCTCCTTACAAGTAACCTGTATCCATGGGGATGATCGCACTTACCCGGCTGCACGAGTGTACATAGAAAAACCCATCGGCCCAGTACATCATCAGGTCGGAGTAGTGCCGAATCTGATGTATGAGGTACTAGTGGGTCAGGATTTCCCATGGTTTTGGGAACTGTGGGAAAGGAAGTCTGATTGTGTTCAGGATGTGCCCTTGAGGTCTGAGGTTCCCGATCCAGTAGACCTTGATTCTGTGTTAGAGATTATGGCAGGTGAAGGACCTGAGGTTGAGGACACTCCAGAACTAGATTTTCAGGATTTACAGGTTGCTCCCGTAAAGTTTGCCTCTGCCCAATTAGACGATTTGACGCTAGTAAACGCCAAAGCCACAGTAGTGAGCATAAATGGGGTACCAGTTAATCCTGAGGTTACGCCATCACCACCCTACTTTATCTACAACAATGACTTGGTGTATAGGGTAGAAAGAGATGACCCTGATAGGTTAGAGCAGTTACTGGTGCCAAAGCCCTTTAGAAGTCAGGTAATGGACCTGGCCCATAGCCATGTCTTGGGAGGACACCAAGGGGTAAAGAGAACCACTGATAGAATAAAGGTGCGATTTTACTGGCCGGGTCTACACAAAGACGTAGAACGTTATTGTGAGACATGTCCAGAGTGTCAAATGACCTCACCAGTAAAATCGTTCCGTAGTCCGTTAGAACCCTTGCCCATTATTGAAGTTCCTTTTGAACGTATCGGAATGGATCTGGTAGGCCCATTACCAAAGTCAGCACGGGGCCATCAACACATTCTAGTCATAGTAGACTATGCCACAAGATATCTGGAAGCGGTTCCCCTCTGGAATACATCCGCTAAAGGCATAGCCAAATAATTAATGTTGTTGTTTACTCGGGTCGGGATCCCCAAGGAAATATTAACAGACCAAGGAACCCCTTTTATGTCCCGGGTTACGAAAGAGCTATGCAGGTTGTTGAATATCAAACATTTACACACCTCAGTCTATCACCCGCAAACCGACGGCCTAGTGGAGCGGTTTAACAAGACTCTTAAACATATGTTACGGAAGGCCATAGCCCGAGATGGTACAAACTGGGATTTTCTCTTGCCATAATTATTGTTTGCCGTAAGAGAAGTCCCTCAGGCATCTACAGGTTACTCCCCTTTTGAGTTGTTGTATGGGAGACACCCACGAGGTATACTGGATATGCTCAAAGAGACCTGGGAAACAGCGTCAACACCCCACCGTAGCATAATCGAGCATATTTCCCAGATGCAGGATCGCATTGCAGCAGTGTTGCCGATTGTGCTACAACACATGCAGCAAGCCCAGAGTTCACAGCAGAACTCTTATAACCGGAATGCCAGACTTAGGGTGTTTGGGCCGGGAGATAAGGTGTTAGTGCTGGTACCTACAGTAGAATGTAAATTTTTGGCCACCTGGCGGGGACCCTACGAAGTCCTAGAAAGAGTAGGAGAGGTCAATTATAGCGTTAGTCAGCCCGGGAGGAGGAAGCCAGAACAGTTATATCATGTGAATCTCCTAAAGCCCTGGAAAGAGAGGGAAGCGTTGGTTACTGTAGTTCGGACTATACATCTAGGAAACCTTCTGTTCCTGAAGTGAAAGTTGCTGACACCTTGTCTGGCCCTCAGAAGCAGGAGGTAAAGGAGTTTCTTGTGCGCAATGCCCGAGTTTTCTCCCCTGTACCCAGGAGAACCTCGGTTATTGAGCATAACATCCATACAGAACCTGGGAAGGTCATACATCTTAAACCCTATAGACTACCTGAGGCTAGGCGACAGGCCGTTAAAGAGAAGGTACAGAAAATGTTGGACCTCGACGTAATCGAGGAGTCATTCAGTAACTGGTCGAGCCCTATCGTGTTGGTTCCGAAACCGGATGGCTCGATCAGGTTCTGTAATGATTTTAGGAAACTAAATGCAGTCTCCAAATTTGATACATAGCCTATGCCATGGGTAGACGAACTGATAGATAGGGTAGGTGATGCCCGATACTTAACTACCCTTGATCTGACTAAGGGGTATTGGCAGGTACCTCTAACACAGGCTGCTAAAGAAAAAACGGCATTTTCCACACCAGGCGGGCTATACCAAAATAAGATCCTACCCTTCGGTCTACATGGGGCTCCAGCAACCTTTCAGAGATTGATGGACCGGGTTTTGAAGTCCTATACAGACTATGCCGCGAGCTACCTGGATGATGTGATCATTCACAGTAATGACTGGGACTCTCACCTGGAAAAAGTACAGGCAGTTTTACACTCCCTGGAGGAAGCGGATCTGACGGCAAACCCTGCTAAGTGTGCCATCGGTTTAGAAGAGACCAAGTACTTAGGGTATACGGTTGGTACAGGGCTTGTGAAACCACAGGTGGCAAAGCTGAAGACAATTAGGGAGTGGCCGAGACCAGTAACTAAGAAACAGGTTAAAGCTTTCCTCGGCCTGGCCGGTTACTACCGTCGCTTTATACCAGACTTTGCCACCCTCTCAACCCCTCTCTCCGACCTAACGAAAGGGAAGAGTTCAGTCATGGTGAAGTGGTCTGACCAGGCGGAGAAAGCTTTCCAAAGCTTAAAAGACGCCTTATGTGCTCATCCCGTCCTGATCACCCCAGACTTCACCAGGGAGTTTCAGGTTCAGTGTGACGCTTCCGATGTAGGGATAGGAGCGGTCCTGTCACAAAGAGTCGGAGCGGAGGAACACCCCATCATATATATCAGCCGGAAGCTAACTGTCCATGAGAAGAGATATGCCGTAGTTGAGAAAGAGGGCTTGGCCATCAAATGGGCGTTAGAGACTCTAAAATATTATTTGTTAGGGAGAAAATTTACCCTAATAACCGACCATGCACCCTTAAAGTACATGCAACAAAATAAGGAAAAGAATGCTCGGGTAACTCGCTGGTTTTTGATTCTCCAGGGGTTGCAGTTCACAGTTGAACACAGGCCAGGCTTCAAACATGGAAATGCTGATGCATTGTCCCGAGTATACACCTCCCTATTTTCAAGTGCTCACCCGATAATGATTGAGCAATGGGGGGGGGGGGGGGGGGGATATGTGATATATTGAAGCAAAAGGTGTTTGAGGGGAGGTACATAGGACCCAGCACCTTCCAGGGTGTGTTCCCTTCACTCTCACCTGAGCCCTAATTAATGAGCTTCAAGGTTAAAAGGCAGCACAGACAGCTTCCTGTGCTGCTGCTGTGCTGGTCTGAAGGCACACACACAGACAGCCCTGTGAGATACTGCAAAGGGAAGCTGCAGGTACAGTGTCTAAAGTGGGGAAGGAACTTAGTTTTCCCCACTGATAGTTAGGGACTAAGCTGTATTAGTCATAACTCTGAAAAGAGTTAGGTTTTTGTTTATGTTTTATCTTATAAGTTAACCCTGCTCCTGCTTTGTACCTGACAAATAAACCCTCCTGTGCATCAACACTACGTTTCCCTGCCTTTGATCTGGATAAAAGAGACTGCAACATGGTGGGGACATCACAATAGATACAGCACAAGTGGAAGCCAGGACTCCACTAGTAAGTCCATAGAGGTAGGTGCTTATCCCATTAGAGATAAATAAACAATACGAAACCGTTTTCAGACATAATCAGAGGACAGCACTCAGGTAAGTCAGGTAAACAATTTGTATTGTGAACAAAAAATGACACAGGAAACCAACATTTCGGCCCCCAACGGACCTTTTTCAAGGTGGTGCAGTGAGTGAAAGACTGTGTTACACATAAATACCCCTCATGGCAAGTGTGGCTAATGACTCTAATTACAATCAATCAATTTGTTATTTAAATGTTGCCTAAGCCTGCCCAACCTTCGTTCCTGCAGATCTCTAATGGAACAACCACAAATCACCAATGTGAACACATCCAGAATGAGCTAAAAATGAGCTGGGGGAATACATATATACACATGATGACAAGGTAGCCAGGAACATAAAATATAGTAAGTATAATGAACATGGCAAACATCCCAAATAGGTATAAGTAGATATAATGCAATCAGAGAGGGGGCAGAGCCAATGGTAATATATTGTTGATAAAGTCCCACAGTCATTGTATGAACAAAACATCTCATTGATATAATAGGTCTATGACACAGTCACAAAAGCTACATAAAAGCACATAAGTTCATGAGACCGGACAATCCCACTAAAATGATGTATGCAATAATACAAGCAAATGCTCAAATAGTGCATGATAACCATGCTTTTACAACCATCATATTTGGTAAGATCGTAGATTGTGAAATGACAATGTGTGACCCCATAGAGAGGCATACACCTGGTAACTCCTTGTACCATATTCCACATTTGACACACTGTCGGTCACTAGTCTATTCCAATTCAAGCAGGGCTACTGGAATAAGCAGAATAAGCGATCTTTGATAATGAACAGCCAGCGTTCAGCCGGTTCATGGTGCACCTCAAACATTGTGTCATCATTGGGATAGATGCTGCTAATGACTGCTGTGGACAAAAGACCCTCCTATTGTCAGCAGTATGCGTCTCATCTGTGAATTTCCATAGTTTATATAAAACAGCTTAATTTAAAATCCTCATTTAATCCATAAGTATCCAAGGTGTGAATCATCCTTGCCTCTAGTTGTAAGAGCGTTTTGTTCCGATTACCACCTCTTCCAGATGCGTGAGCTTGGACAATAGGCATACATCGAAGTGGGAGGGAATCTGTGCACCCACAGTTTGCCTCTCAGTAAGGTAACTATGATACTGGCTTCAGCCAGATTTTAATTGCACTACTCACATAAATTTATGTTTATTTAACCCCTTCAGGGCTGTCACAATTTTTTTCACTAGTCCATGGGACAACTATTACATATATTTAGTGTAGGTTCCTGCATACGGTTATGCCTTGTCGTGGCATGCAGGCTTATAAATGCTTTGGCCAAAGGGTTTAACAAAATAACCCTTTTTCATGAGATTATAATTTTATTTTAGCCTAATTGGTAGGAGTGCAGGAATCGTTCTTTTTGTTTTTCTATACAGTATGTAAGGACTATCTTTTTATCAGCAGCAAACTTCTATAGGGAGGAGCGCGGTATTATGTACAGTTTCATACATCAAAGTGTAGCTAATCCATGTTTATGCTCCTTGAAGTGTATGTCAACAGGTTGGTGGATAAGATCCTCCTTGTTCTCTGGGTCCGCAAGGGCTTTGCGGATTGCTGATCGGTGGAGAATCAAACGTTCCTTCAGCATCCTCATTGTCTTTCCCACGTAATATAATTCTCAGGGACACCGTATGAAGTAAACCACGTACCTATAAAGCTTGGCCCCTTGCAGATGCACTTACCAGAACTCCCTGCTACTGTCTCTGTACGTTCTCCCTACCTACCAAATAGACTGTAAGCTCCTCGGAGCAGGGACTCCTCTTCTTTAATGTTACTTTTATGTCTGAAGCACTTATTCCCATGATCTGTTATTTATTTGATTACCACATGTATTACTACTGGGAAGCGCTATGTACATTAATGGCGCTATATAAATAAAGACATACAATACAGTATCTGGACTTGCAATTCCTTGATTTTGATCCGATTGCCATTATGGGGCTGTGTAAACGTACTCCCTAAAATCAAATATTGGCAATTCACACAACCGTGACATTTATGGACTCACGCCGGTCTTGACAACCATGTTGTTTTTGCCGCATATTTAGTTGTGTGGTCCGCTTGAGTCAGAAAATCCCCAAGGTTGCGTCCTCTACGTTAGCAGAATCGTGGGGGCTTAACAAAATGT
This sequence comes from Ascaphus truei, assembly GCF_040206685.1. Lineage (NCBI taxonomy): Eukaryota > Metazoa > Chordata > Amphibia > Anura > Ascaphidae > Ascaphus > Ascaphus truei. The sequence goes on along the minus strand of NC_134489.1, from coordinate 67,082,425 downwards.
TTTCCAATGTTTTTGTCGTTAGAGACGATATGGCAATGTTTTAAGATGCTTCTCTTAATCTAATCAGAGGCTGTGCTGGAAGTGCTTTTGACGTTAAAACAGTTATGTACTCACTTTTGCTCTGTGGTTTGAGAAGCTTGTTTCTATCGATTCTTCTTGCTTTGTCCAAGGCAGTAGATATATCCTTGTTATCATATCCTCGCTCCAGGAAACGTGCAGACCTGTTTGAGACATGCAATTGCACCGACACGTGGTATTTTTATTTACTTTTAAACAGTACAAAATCAAATTTGTCTAAATTGAGTGTTTTTTCCTGATTTTTGTGTATTTTCTATTTCAATTGTTTTGCAGCCTGAAATTTTTTATAAATGACTCAAGTTGGCTACATCAAGAGTCATTCAATCTGAAAATCAAATTAATAATTTTGTTTCTGTGACTATTTGCAAAATGTACATCCGCTGCTTTATCTGTGGATTTATTTTTCTACATTTTGATTTCTCTGCTAAATTGCTGTTGCTCATGACATAAACTGGAATAGAAAAAAATAATTGACATTTGAATTCCTTTTAAGAGGTTGTAAGTATTTACAATAATTTACTGTTGATGCTGCTTGCATTATATGTAATAAATTAATCTAGCAAAAATAAAGTGTGCATTGAATGTCCTACCAATACAGTACTACAGAACCACAATTATAACTGCAAAACCATGATGCGACTTTGATATTTATCCTGTATTTTAGTACTGTTAAATATAAGCCCCCAAATAGCACCTAACAAAGACAATATTCTATTTGTTATTCTGCTTCTCTTTGCTATAGACATACTTTAATTAAAAAAACAAAAACATATTATCTAGGAATGTCTTTTTTATGCTATTATAATGTGTTGATATTTAGTATAAATACAGTACTTCATTGCAATTTTCCATTACACTGATTTAGATGTAAATTACAACCTGAGTGAAACTAATTCTTAATAATTATTGTCATGTAAAAGATTACAAACCTATTTTACCAATAGATATACTTTTGTGTATAAGTAAAATATGAACTGATTCAACTTGTAGTTGTACATGTTCATATTCACATGCAGTTATAGGCCTTTATTCTGTAAGGTGCGTGTAACAGGGGACTTATCCCTGTTCAGTAATGTGCCTTTAATCTAGCAGTGTGGTAGTTAATTACTAAACACCACCTGCCTGATTAGATTGCTTACAAAAAACTGTCTGTTCAGACAGGAAGAAACTCCTCCCTAGCTCTGACTGAGAGCTGACCTTTGGAGAGACAGAGCAGAGGTTTTTGAGTACCAGGAGAGACTGACCAAAAGAAACCCAGACTGATCCAAAAGATCTCTGGAGCTGACGGGTCTTGAGCTCTGCACAGCAGAGCTGAATTCAAGACACAGGGAAAACTACTACACCTGAAGCTGAACCAGGAAGTGAGATTTTCCCTCCAAGAAACAGATAAGACTTTTATTCTTAAGAGACTGCTTATATCTGCTTATTTCATGTTATATGTTTTGGGGCTGCGAGAACTGCTTGACTAAGGGAGATGTGAATTATTGCATAGTGTTTCACTAGAAATACTCCCAAGTGAATGGAAGCTTTGTTCCCCCCCCTGTGTTTGGATAATTTTCCTGATGAAAGGGAACAGGCACAATAAAGCCTATTATAATTTCACATTATAAAGCCTCCTAATTATGTACCTCTGTGAACGTCCATCTACATATGGTGTCAGAAGTGGGATAAGAGGTGTCTTTGTAGTTAAAAAAGACGTGAGATTTTTATGTGAATTTTTTTTCTTTTATGCTTTTTGCCTACAAGCAACTTAAAAAAAAAAAAATAACAAAATAAAAAAAACCTCTCATGCAGCAGAGGCAGAGTTATAGGGACACACCACTGAAACCACACTGCACTGAAACTTACAAAAACCACGGACTCTTTTCCCCAATCCCAAGAGAATGCTGAAGCAGGTAAACCTTTAATTGCCTATCACAAAGTGTAATACGGTCATTGAAATAGGGGTTTTGCCTTCCAGCCATAGTCAGGGTTCAAGAAGTGAGTCAGCCCTTGAAAAGGGATAGGTGTTTGTTGTTTTCAAAAGTTTCGCTGAAGCAGTGAATACAGATGGTGACCCATGAGGGGTACTGATTTTGCAAATAAAGGAAAAAGGTTTGTTGAGTCACCCTGCAGGGAATGAAAGAAATAGTCCACTGCAAAGAATGGTTTTTTTCTGCAAGTAATATCTTGGGAGCAAAAACAGACACCCAAAGTGTGAAGTGTGAATGCCATAATACCCAAAGATGAGACTGAAAATTACTGAACTCAGGCAGAAAACCAAATTCTGTTGCTGAAGCGGGGAGATTGCACCCTGCAAGAAAATGGTGTAACGCAAATAGACTTTTTTACCTAGCAACTGCACGACTTGTATACCTGATAAAAGAAATGGCATGCACAGTACTGCTGATATTAAAAAAAAAAAAAATTATCCAAGAAAGAAAAGTCTACAGAGATGCCTGTGAGAGCTACGACCTCTACAAGCAAAATATGCTACCACAATTGGGGGTTCTAGCAAATACAGTGGCAACAGCTGCAATAGCGCCTCCTGAGGTCAGGAAGAAAATGACACCTGATAGCCTAAAAATGGAGGACAAGATGCAGCATTCTTGTAATGAACCCTACCCCACGGAAGAGTGGCCCTTCCAGTCCAATAAAGAGGAAGACATCTCTTACGGGGAACCCGAACCGAGTCACACCCACAAAACACCCCAAGAATGGTGAGGGTGCCTGAACTCGGCACGAACAGAAAAGACCGCTCCCTTTGATGATGAATATGATCAACAGGAGACAGAGCGGGAGCAGTGGATCACCGAATATTTCTGTCAGCTAAAGCAGCTGCAAGAAAAGCCTAACGTATATAATGAAGCTGCTAAAACTTCAAATGAAGATGGAGACCCCAGTATCCCTGAAGGGACGGTGTCATCCAAATCAAAAAGGAAGAAAAAGAAAAGCAGTTCTTCACTTACCGTGGAAGGAACAGACACGATCGCAGATCCTGTGGAGGAAAAGGGGGACCGAGTTGCCCTGCAGCCTAGAGAAAATGGAGAATTTGTCCCACGGTTAACCGAATATCCAGAGGGCCCAAGGCAGAAGTCGTGTACCCCAAAGAAGTGTCTGTCCGGTGCTAACAGTGAGGAACCCTCAACTAGTCATCCAAGGGAAGCGGAGCCGGAACCAGTGAGTGACGATCCCTTGACCAGCCCTGAAGACGCCCTGAAAATTGCCAGGCATGACTGTGATCTGCTCTGTGAAGAATTGGGAAGAGAGAGAAAAAATAATGCTGAGCTACAGAAGACTGTGCTCGCAATTTACTCTGCGGCCAAGACCGAATTGGAGGATCTCAAGACTAAGCTAGATACTGCAAAGGCTACTATTTCCGCCATGGATGAAAAGCAGAGCCAATCTGATAAAATGGTGGCTACGCTAAAGCGGAAGTATGAGGAGGCACTGAAGCAGATGACAGTCTTCCAGCAAGAGGTTCACACTCTTCGTATAGAGCTTGATGCCTCACATCATGAGACCAACAGCTGCCGCACAGACATGGAAGTTTCCAGAAAGGAACTACACAGTCTCACTGAGGAGCTGGACATTGCTAAAGAAACTACTGTCAATCTTGATACAGATCTCAAAGTCTCTCAGAATGAGCTTCAGACTCTCAACCTAGAGAAAGAAGTCTCACGCCAGGAGATTGTCATTCTCAAAGCAGATGTGCGTAAATGGAAGGAGGACTGCAAAGAAGCCCTGAAAAATACAGAGACTGAAAAAAGAGAAAATTCAAGATTAAAAAGAGAAAACTTAAAACTGAAAGAAGAAAATTTTCAGTTGACAGAAGAAGTCAAGGAAAAGTTTGACGCAGAGCACCGACTGCAGAACCAACTGCAAGGTCTGCGTACACACCTCCAGTATGCTGAGGAGAAGCAGCAAACGCTACAGGAAGAAAAACTGCAGGCTGCTAAAGAGGTACAAGCGCTGCAGGAACGTCTGAATACCCAGTACATCCCCACAGAGCAGTATGAGGAGCTAAAGGCCACGCTGCATGTCTTCAGAGCATCGTTGGAAGCAGAGCTTCAATACCAGGTGACTCTGTATGAGAGGGAGCGTGAGAAGGCTCAGAAACTGGAGCAAGAGCTGGAGAGACAGAGAGACTGTTCCATTCCCTTGAGTCAGTACACCAAGGAGAAAACAGACGCAGCGGCAACCTTGACTACAAAAATTACAGAGCTCCAGAATATGAAGGGGACTCTGATACAGATTCCTCCAATACGGAAAAAGGTATTGGCTCTGCCCAAGCACCAGTATCCCACAGTAACTAATGCCCGTAAGGACAAGGGTACAGTGAGAGTTGGGGACTCCACGCAACTTCAAAACAAAATTACGAAGTTTGAGCCACCAAAGAAAGCACTAGCCAAACCTACAGCTGCCCAACAGGCAACAAACAGAGGTAGGAGTGCAGAATCAAAGCCAGAAGAATCCTTAGCTGAAGAAGCTGAACTGGCGACTCCGTGGTGTGGAGAAGCTGCAGAAAGACCACTTCAAGAGCAGAAAACTCTAAGGGCTATTCCTAACTGCTCTACAACTGTTGCCATACACTTTGTCTACAAAAAGAGGAGTGCCCAACGCAACAGAAATCTCAAGACCGCGCACGCGATAAAAAGACTTTACGTGGAAAAAGTTCTCCTCGAGCGACTGAGGAGTGCTGATCTCAAGCATCTTCGGGAGGAGACAAAAATAAACTGGAGAAAGGGCTCCAATCCCAGCGGGACAGAGGGTTCTTTTCCTCCATCCACTCTCATTCAAGTCACAGAGATATCTAGAATGAGAGTGGAAGGATGGGCTTGGGCCGTGGGTAGCCCGAGCTTCCCACAAACAGGGGAGGTATGTATCCCTGTTCAATAATGTGCCTTTAATCTAGCAGTGTGGTAGTTAATTACTAAACACCACCTGCCTGATTAGATTTCTTTCAAAAAACTGTCTGTTCAGACAGGAAGAAACTCCTCCCTAGCTCTGACTGAGAGCTGACCTTTGGAGAGACAGAGCAGAGGTTTTTGAGTCCCAGGAGAGACTGACCAAAAGAAACCCAGATCTCTGGAGCTGACGGGTCTTGAGCTCTGCACAGCAAAGCTGAATTCAAGACACAGGGAAAACTACTACACCTGAAGCTGAACCAGGAAGTGAGATTTTCCCTCCAAGAAACAGATAAGACTTTTATTCTTAAGAGACTGCTTATATCTGCTTATTTCATGTTATATGTTTTGGGGCTGCGAGAACTGCTTGACTAAGGGAGATGTGAATTATTGCATAGTGTTTCACTAGAAATACTCCCAAGTGAATGGAAGCTTTGTCCCCCCCCCGCCCCTGTGTTTGGATAATTTTCCTGATGAAAAGGAACAGGCACAATAAAGCCTATTATAATTTCACATTATAAAGCCTCCTAATTGTGTACATCTGTGAACGTCCGTCTACAGTGCGATAGCACAGATGACTTACTATTGCATGAAACCCCCATTGACTTTAATGGGACTTTTCCTGCGATAGCATGACATATGTGCTTTTCACACCTTACAGAATATGGGCCATATTGTTTGGTCCCTTACAAACAGAAATAGAAACATATTGTGCTAAGGAGAATTACACAAACAAATCAATTTACAGTCATCCACTATAGCTGATTTATGAGACCTAGAGAATTAGCTTCCACAGGAACTTTTGAATGGAAAATGGGCATATTTTATTAGAAATGTAATGAATCATTGGGATAGAACAATTAGGAATAAAGTATAGATAAGGGTAATTTATGAAGTAGTGCTACTGTGGTTGGTTATGTGTAGCTTATTAAAGTATATATATTTATACCTATATATAAATACACGGGGATTCCTCATACGGACTATCATAGCCTCTGACGACGTTCCAGAGAGCGAAACGCGTTGGGTGATCTGTGTGCGTATCTTGCATCCACAGAGGCACCGGAGGTCTGCAACCGCTTCCCCAAGTGACAACATGATCCTGAACACTGAGAACTGGAGAGAACGGTGCAGAGTTTGCGAGGAGGACAAACAGAGCTGATCTATGCGAGACCCTATGTGTGGTCTGTCTTTGGCAAGATTGTGAGTGCTATTCCTGATTTATATTTTATTTTAACTTATGAAAACAGTATCCCACTATGTTTTTTGTATATGTTTTTCCCTCCCCATTAGCATTTTTTTTGCCACTGAGACCCCTGTCCTGCGCTATGCTGGAGTAAAGTCATCTTGCTCCTGCATGTTACAATTGCCCACTTGCAACAAGTGAGGAGGTTTAATCCACATTTTGTGTCACGTTCACTGATATACTGTGTGGCAATATATATTTATTTATTATCTTTTTCATATCTGGGCCTTTTTTGCGCTCTAACATAACATCTTTCTTCTTCGAGTCATACAAAGGTTATAATCAAAGTGCTTTTTGTAAGGTTGCCTAATGTACATCACTCAGACATACATTGGGAATTGATAGGAATCATTCTACAATTTGTAAATCTAATTTCTAGTGGTATTGGCATCCATATTTCTTGTGGTTCTTGCTATGAATGTCTAATTTTACCATTAAATATAGCCTTAACAAGTATGACATGAATGCACTAAAAACATATACAATATAAGTGAAATTGTTAAAATCCTTTTTATTGAGATTACATTAAAAAATATGTACATTTCTGAGTCTATACACAAAATGGAGGGATACTTTATGCATAAACAAATGGGTTCTGAATCCCCACATCCTGGTCCATGTATGTTTGCTTACTGAAAGTTTCTCTTCTAGAAATGAATAGGAAATAATGAATACACGGAAAGGTTTAGATTTATGGGGTCATTACATACCAGGCTAATGCATGTTTCAAATGTAATGTAAACAGTTAACACAGCAATACAGCATTTCCCTACCTTTGTGGAAAAAGAAAAGCCAGAAAATAGCTGGTTTCAGATTATTGTGCCATTTATATTGCTAAATGTCCACTAAAGTCCGCCTTCAAAAAAGTCAGAAACATCGGAGAAGTGGATAAAATCGCATTGTATTGATTATCAGGCAGCGTGCTGCTCTTCATTCTCATCTGCATGTCCAACTGAATCCTTTTCAAAAGAGTCCAAGCACCGCAAGTATTATATTTATGGAACAGCTTTTGCTGCGTGCAGATATATCTCTTCTGTAACTCTGACTGCTAAGCAAAGGACAGATAAGTCTCACAGGCCCTTGCCAGGGCCATAGTAATTATACAAATCTGAGTGAATATTTAGATGCTCTGTAAACGGATATGTTTTGAAAGTCAATGCTTTCAATAATAATAGTTAGATTTACTCTGGACCAAAGCCTTAGTTTACATTCTTTTGGAAATTCTTATTTCCTATTTTTGGTCTGACTAAAAGCAAATTACATTCTTGGGATGCATCTGGGCTGGCGTGGATTAAACATGTTTTTTTTTTTTTATGCTGTTTATATTATTTTCTAACACAGACAATGAAACATAGGTCTGCTTTTCTCACAGACCTCTGCATGGTTCTGGCAATTGGATGCAATGGCTGACTTTGATAGGTCTAGATATACATAGGTCTATGTGTTAAGGCAAAAGTGGAGCAATTATGGAGCAAAATAACTGCACCATATGTAATCAAAGAAAAAAGTTCAGTTTAAATCACTAGGGGCTCTATGCAGTAAGCGCCGATAAGGCTTTTTTCGGCATTTTTTGCCCTCCCGATTCAGTAAGCGCCGATCAGTGGGAATTATCGGCAACTTTTCTTCCCGATAAAAAATTATCGGCATCCGGCTGCCGATAAGCCACTTATCGTCACTTTTTGAACCCGGCTGAATTCAGGTAGCCCCGATCAGCTCTTCGGTGCTGATCGGCACTGCAGAATGGAGAGTTTATCGGGAATCCAGCCCACCAACTAAAGTTGGCAACTTGGTGGAGGAGACGCATCGGCAAGGGCGACACTTGGAAAAAATCAGCCCTTTTTCCTGCCTGTGATTGATGCCGGGGGTCTCCGGAGCTGATACCCGCACCGGAGCCCCCCGGCATGCATCCGAGGCAGGAAAAATGCATGTACAGCCCACTTCATTACCTTAGCGGCTAACCGCTAAGGCAATGAAGGGGTTAACCCACCGTGCCAGCTTTATTGTGGGTAGCGGGTGTGGGTGAAGGGGGTATTTGGCCCTGGGTGTGAGTTTAGGGCTTGCGGGGGGGTTGCGGGTGCACTTAACCCCTTCACAACCGTAGCAGTTAATACTGCTATGGTCATGAAGGGGTTAAGCCCTCCCGCTACCCACCCGCAAGCCCTAAACAACCACCGTTGGGGCTAATACCCCCTTCACCCACCCCCACTACCCACAATAAAAAATAATCACACACACCAGCCCCACAATAAATAAATAAATATCTCTATATAAATAAATAAATAAATAAATATATATATATATATATAACCCCAACAACCCCTAACATACACATATATGCACATCAATGATACTATAGGCCGGCGGGGGCCCTCGGGTGTTACCCGCAGGCCTGCAGTACCAATTATGTGCCCCCCCAAATTAATGTCTAAACACATACATACTTATAAAGAAATAACCCCCCCCCCCTTAACACATACAGTATAGTAATGGCCACAATTACTATTATCCACAAAGGGATAATAGTGAATGTGCCCATTTTAAATACATAAACAGCAATAAATACATTAAATACATATAGTACTCACCAACCATCTCTGGCTGCCACGATGAAGGCCATCCTCCTCTTCATCCTGCCCATGGCCCCCTCCGCTGCTGCTAAACAGATACAAGAATGAAAACATCCAAAGTAATGTCCCCTAACCCCTTAATCACCATAGCGGTTATTAACCGCTACAGCAATTAAAGGGTTAACCCACCCACACCAACCACTCGGGACGCCTACATACCCTCCCACACTAACCCCCCACCCCGTGAGGCCTAACCACCCTCACCCACTACCCACAAGGGAGGCCTACCCACATACTGTTGGGGGACCCCCCCCAGTACCCACAATAAAAACAATACAGTGACACATAATAAACATCATTATATTTATTAAATACATTACCCACCCCCTGTGCCCCCCCATAATTACAAGATTTATCCTTTTACATACAGGGCTCATAATGCAGCCCCACGCGAGTCCCCGGTGGGCTGGCGGGGCACCTGACAGACCTACAGGGTACCAGCAGCCCTTTTCAAACAGGTTCTGGAGGCCTGTTGGTGGGTTCCGCCAGTGCCATGGCCCCCAGGTGGTCTCCTTGGGTCACCGTGGGCCACAATTGGGTCCCCACAGTAGGCCCAAGGATGTCTGGGAGCCCCGGGTCAGACCCACAGGTGTCTGCGGGGCCTCGGGTGGTTCCCACGGGGGTCTGGGGAACTCACGAGTGCTCACTACGGGCCCGCGGTGCCCCCACAGAAGTGGGACCACACATCTTCATCCCCGCACCTATGGGTCAGTGGTGCCCCCACAGATGTGAGGCCACCGCTTCATCCCCGCAAACTACGGGTCCGCGGTGCCCCCACAGATGTGAGGCCACCGCTTCATCCCCACAGGTGTCACCCGTGGAACCACCAGCCTGATACCCGTGAGATACCCGAGGAGATCCACAGGTGGTCTCCAGAGGTCCCACGCAGAACCACGGAACAAACCCTGAATGTAAAACAAATAAACCTGGCCTATACATTCAATACATACACCCCCCCCCAACACCTACAGTACAATAATGTGCAAAATAACTATTATCCAGATAGGGATAATAGATTATTTGGCCATTATTAAAAACATTAACTAGCATATTCAAATAAATAAAGTACTACTGACTTCATCAATTAGAAGTCTCCGTCGCCAGCAACATCCTTGTCTTACCCACAAAATACATAGCCAAAACAAAGCCAATACATTGCAATTACATTCAGATATCAATTAACCCCTTAAACAGCTTATCGGATAATAACCGCAAAAGTAATTAAGGGGTTAAGCCACACTGGCCCGATACCCACCCTTCACCCATGAATTTGTACATTGGCTTCATCATGCATATATATATATATATATATATATATATATATATATATATATATATATATATATATATATATACACACACACATGATGAACCAATATACAAATAAATGTAGAAGGGTTATCAAACATGCTGTGCTCAAAATAACAATTCTCCATAAAGACACACTACAATAAAATGAATTTCCTTTCATAATCCTAACTGAACTTACAATCACAATCATCAAATGTCAATCAAATACCTCTAATGCCAATCAACACATTGCATTTACATTGTATATATGATGCATACAATCTATGCAGCATATACATTCTGCAAATGAATGTTAACAATAACATTGCAAGCAAAATACAAATTCCTCCAAACAAGTATACTATTTTATCCATTCCAGTAAACATAAATCAATTACCATTCATTAATGACATCCCTAAACAATTTACATTCCATCCCTAACAATTAAACAATTAAAAAATTCAAGCCTTTAACATAACAATTTAGCCTGAGAAAAAATATATGTACCAACAAGAATACAAAATTGAAAACCAAGGCTAACCCTGACCTCAAGAACACCATACAATATCAACAATTACATCTATCTAATTTTAAAATACTTTAAACACACAATAAAGCATAGCAGCATAGACAAATTAATTTAAAACACATAAAATCAAGCTTTTAAAACAACATCATTTCTTACCCTGTATGTATATATCTCTCTAGCCATACATACAGTAAATACAGTGGCAAGAAATGATATACCACAAAAAAAAATACACATGTAAAAAAAGCTTTTAAAAAAATGAACAAGTTAAATAAAATACATTTCTTTAGTTCACTTACCATTACTTGCCCACACCGACTCCCGTTGAACTGGTTACTCACGTACAAAACCACCAGGCACAAGAACCCATAAAATAAAAAACCATAAATAAATAAACATTAAACTAAAAATCCAAATCAATCCACGGGTCTTCTATTTGTCATGCTCTGATTGGCTACCGTACCATGTGAGGCCGGCCATGTTTCTTTTCATGACGTCATCTTTCATTGCCTTTAAGTGACGTCATCATTAATTTTCATCATGTGTGTGTGTGTGTGTATATATATATATATATATATATATATATATATATATTTGCATGATGAAGCCAATGTACAAATTCATGGGTGAAGGGTGGGTATCGGGCCAGTGTGGCTTAATCCCATAATTACCTTTGCGGTTATTATCCGATAAGGTGTTTAAGGGGTTAATTGATATCTGAATGTAATTGCAATGTATTGGCTTTGTTTTGGCTATGTATTTTGTGGGCAAGACAAGGATGTTGCTGGCGACGGAGACTTCTAATTGATGAGGTCAGTAGTACTTTATTTATTTGAATATGCTAGTTAATGTTTTTAATAATGGCCAAATAATCTATTATCCCTATCTGGATAATAGTTATTTTGCACATTATTGTACTGTAGGTGTTGGGGGAGGGGAGGGGTGTATGTATTGAATGTATAGGCCAGGTTTATTTGTTTTACATTCAGGGTTTGTTCCGTGGTTCTGCGTGGGACCTCTGGAGACCACCTGCGGGTCTCTTCAGGTATCTCACGGGTATCAGGCTGGTGGTTCCATGGGTGACACCTGCGGGGATAAAGCGGTGGCCTCACATCTGTGGGGGCACCGTGGACCCATAGTCTGCGGGGATGAAGCGGTGGCCTCACATCTGTGGGGGCACCGCCGACCCATAGGTGGGGGGATGAAGATGTGTGGTCCCACTTCTGTGGGGGCACCGCAGACCCGTAGTGAGCACTCGTGAGTTCCCCAGACCCCCGTGGGAACCACCCGAGGCCCCGCAGACACCTGTGGATCTGACCCGGGGCTCCCAGACATCCTTGGGCCTACCGTGGGGACCCAATTGTGGCCCACGGTGACCCAAAAAGACCACCTGGGGGCCATGGCACTGGCGGGACCTACCAACAGGCCTCCAGAACCTGTTTGAAAAGGGCTGCTGGTACCCTGTAGGTCTGTCAGGTGCCCCGCCAGCCCACCGGGGACTCGCGTGGGGCTGCGTTATGAACCCTGTATGTAAAAGGATAAATCTTGTATTTATGGGGGGGCACAGGGGGTGGGTAATGTATTTAATAAATATAATGATGTTTATTATGTGTCACTGTATTGTTTTTATTGTGGGTACTGGGGTGGGGGGGTTCCCCCAACGGTATGTGTGTAGGCCTCCCTTGTGGTTAGGGGGTGAGGGTGGTTAGGCCTCACGGGGTGGGGGGTTAGTGTGGGAGGGTATGTAGGCATCCCGAGTGGTGGGTGAGGATGGGTTAACCCCTTAATGACTGTAGCGGTTAATAACCGCTATGGTGATTAAGGGGTTAGGGGACATTACTTTGGATGTTTTAATTCTTGTGTCTGTTTTGCAGCAGTGGAGGGGGCCATGGGCAGGATGAAGAGGAGGATGGCCTTCATCGTGGCAGCCGGAATTGGGTGGTGAGTACTATATGTATTTAATGTATTTATTGTTGTTTATGTATTTCAAATACACAGGGTGTGTATGTTGTTTATTGCAATGTTTATTGGGGGCAAATGTCCCCAATAAACATGCTATTCTGCCTTAACCCCTTTATTGCCTTAGCGGCTATCCGCTATGGTAATGAAGCAGCATTTATGTATTTTTAATAATATTGTGCGGGAGCAGGGGGTCCCCTGAGCTGAACCGCATTGATTTGTGGCTCAGAGACCCCCTGCTTCCTGAGTTACAGGCCCCGGTTTGGGGCATCGGTTACAGTGTCGCCGCCATATTTATAGCGGGCACGTCGCGTATGGGGTGCTATAAAGATGGCGGCGACATTGCCACCCGATGACACATACCGGGGCCTGTAACTCGGGAAGCAGGGGGTCCCTGGTCTACAATGCAATGCGGTTCAGCTCAGGGGACCCCCTGCTCACAGTACACTATTATTAAAAATACATTCATGCTGCTTCGTTACCGTAGCACATAGCCGCAAAGGTAAGGAATGATTGTTTATTGATATGGGTGTTTTACTGATAGTGTAGATGTGCAGAGGGTCCCTGGAGCTGAACCGCTTTGGTTTTAGGTCCGGGGACCCCCTGCTTCCCGAGATACAGGCCCCTTTAGGGGTTGCCGGTATCCCTCTGCTTTGTTTACATTCCGCGGTCACGTGATCAGGAACTTTAAAGGCAGAGGGATACCGGCACCTCATAAAGGGGCCTGTATCTCGGGAAGCAGGGGGTCCCCGGACCTGAAACCAATGCGGTTCAGCTCCGGAGTCCCCCTGCACATGTACGCTATCAGTAAAAGTTGTTTATAAATACTTTCTTTTTTGCCGATGTTTGCGCTGAGAGAGCGGCTTGTCTCTCTCTGCTGCAAACATCTATCGGCACAAAAGGCCCTATCAGAAGGCTTATCGGGAGCCAGGCTGTATCGGCACAGGCTCATCGGCAGTTTTGCTTTCGCAGTGATTCGTCAGGGATCGGCATGGATTCGGCCCTTACTGAATACTGCGAGGGCAAATCGCCAAAAAAAGGCCTATCGGCAACACTTGCCGAAGAGATTTTATCGGGGCTTACTGCATGAGACCCTAGGTCTTGTGCAGATTTTTTTCGTCCCAGAATGGCTTCACTTTTGCCTTAATACATGCACCCCTGTAGGCCTTGACCTTATCAGATAACGAGACTATCCATCTGGTTAGATTCACAATTTAGTGATCAGTTCTGGATTTCTATATCCGATCACAGGAGAGTTTAGCATGTATTACTTCCTGTCATAGAGAGTACAGACTATATCAAAATATACAAATCACTTGAGGGGTTTTAGAATTCTAGTTGAGCAAAAGGTTATTATTGTAAGTTTGCTAACCTGACAAATATTAGACTTGGGCTGCTCACGTCAATTTTGCAAAAATATTCCTATTCCTCAAATATTTGCTTGACATTAATGCTACATGAAACCCATCAAAATCAATACGATTGAATTTTGTTGACAATTACTTTGCTCCAAAATTGCACAACTCTTTCCTTGACACAAAGACCCAGTGATGTAAATGTAAAATTCAGCATTAGATGTAGGAAATTGTTCTCAATTAAAAAGAGCTGTGCATCAAAACTTATTTTTCTTTATGTTGGTACATTCTGTAGACCCCATTGTATACTAAGGGTGGGGGTTCCGGTTGTTCCAAAAACTTGACAGCATTTTAATTCATGAGAGCAGATGGTACAGCGTTTCTGGTCTCTGAGGACCCTTCGTGAGGTAGGTGAGTAACAATAATAATAGTGCAAGCCAGTTTTATACTGCCCCAAAAATATGATATTGCAGACCGAAAATGAACCGAACTAAACAGGAAGTGACATTCCTAACACCCAACAGAGACATGTGTCTGCATGTCAACACAACATTGAGTTGTGCTCATTGTAATTCAATCATTAAAGTTGAATCCTTTCAACATATTAGAACAGGCAAGAGATATCGAATGAAGTTTTTTTTTTTACATTTGACTCAAGCTTTGTCATTTACATTTTATGGTGCCCCTATAGAAATATATATATATATGGGCAACACGATTAGAGCAATCGAAAAGAGAATTACAGAACATAAATGTGAAATTTGGCAACCTTATAGAAATCCAGGTGAGATTCCAAGAGGATCTCCAGTAGCAAAACATTTTTGGGAAGCAAAGAACAATATACAGTAAGCCAGCTTTGGATTATGTTACTTGAACATGTTGCACCACCGAGGGGGACAATAAAGAAAATGTACGCCTAAAATGTGAAAGCAAGTGGGCACATGCATTAAATAATATATTCCCCAGGGGTATGAATGAAATGAATGATTACAGACCTTTTTTTTTTATAAAAAAAATAAATATATTTTTTATAAAAATGATGATTTGTACTGCTATTGATCAGGTTATAGATATATGCATGGCAAAAATTGCACATCATTAGCTTTATATTTGCTACCTGATTAAATTAAGGCTTAGAAGAAGATTATTAGTTGATAAATATGATTCTATTTTTGTATTTGCCAAATTAAGGAAATTGGTATGAAAAGTAAATTGTATGTACACTACCGACACACTTTATTGAAGTGTGGTCGGTACCGCAAGCCGGGAAATCTCCCGGCTTGCTAGTGGCCGCCCCTCCACGGTCACGCGTCATCGGGAGCGTGCGCCCCCTGCACGCGTGTCCAGGGGCTCCCCGAGGGAGCCCTGGTGTCCCGCGATCGCGGGACAGCGGCAGGGGGTTCCGGGGGACCCGGCGGACCCGGCAGCGGTAGGGAGAGCGCCCCGATCGGAGGGCGCTCTTCCGCTGCTTCGGCGCGCGCCCGTCACACTCGGGCGCGCGCCAGGCTACTGCTGCGGCACAGAACGGGCAAATGCTCGAATAAACTGTGCCGCAGCAGTACTGTTTGTGAGTTTCTGCTCATCTCTGCCTTAAAGCTGCAGTTCAGACAATATCCTGCATGTGTGTTTTTTTTAATAAATCAGTTCTGTAGTAAGAAAAACATACTTTTAGCATTTTCTGTTTAAAAAAAAACAACTTTGAAAGACCAATTTTCTTGTATTCTATTTTAACAAGCATGATTGTTCCTATAGCAACGATTTACATTCCCCATATTTAAAGATGGCGCCAATTTTTGCCGATCAATAGACGGAGAACGAATTGACCGGCAGCTATGCAGTTCTCTAGGTAATTAGAGATTGCACACATGAAACTATTGAAGTAAAAAAAAAAAAAAAAAAATTTTAAAAAAAGTCTGAATTGCAGCTTTAAATCCATCTCCTGTCTTCCCAGCAAATTTCAGATCACCTACAAAGTTCTGCTCCTTACCTTTAAGGCTCCACCTCATTTGCTCATTCGTACATTTCAGCTATGATCTCTTGTATGCCCCAGCTCATCTCCTGCGCTCTACCCATAACTGTCTCCTCTCCACCCCTTTCACCTCTACTGTTCTCTCTTGTCTTAAACCCTTTTCTCTCACTGTCCCTTACCTGTGGAACTCCCTCATACTCAGTATAAGCCAAGCATCCTCTCTCCCCAGCTTTAAGACCAATCTTAAAACTCATCCTGTCTATTTTGTAAAGCGCTGAGTGAGTACACTGTGGGCGCTATATAAATAAAGAAATACACATATACACCCAGTATCACAAGCACACTGTCTAGGTGTCACATTTGACTCCTCTCTCATATTGTCCTGCCACATTCACAATGTACTGTAGCCAAAACCTGTAATTTTTTCCTCTATAACATTGCAAAGATACGCCTTTTCCTTTATTGCTCTACTGATAAAACTCCAACGCAGTTCCTCATCCTGTCCCGTCTCGACTATTGCAACCTTCTAATTTCCTGGCCTTTCTACCTCTCACCTGTCTCCCCTACAATCCATCCAAAACACTGCTGCTAGAATCACTTTACTCTCTCTAAAATCTGTCTCAGTGTCTCTCCTGTTGAAATACCTCTCCTGGCATGCTATTAAATCTCTCTTTTATGGCTATACATTTGCCCCTACTTACATCTCAGCCCTAATTTCTTTCTATACACCTGCCCGACTCTTGCGTTCTGCTCAAGGATATCTTCTGTCTACCGTTTTCATATCTAAAGCCCTCTCCTGCCTAAATCCTCACCTCACTGTCCCACACCTCTGGAATGCCCTTCTCCTCAATATCCGACTAGTATCCTCTCTCTCCACCTTTAAGATGCATTTTAAAACACACCTCTTTAACGAAGAGTTGGTCCGTTAGCTGATGCTATGCATCTCATATGCACTGTTCTTGGCCCCTTGCAGATGCACTTACCAGAACACCCTCCTACTGTCTCTGTAAATTCTCACCATTTACCACTTAGATTGTGAGCTCTTCAGGGCACTGACTCCTTTTGCTAATGTTATTTTATATCTAAAGCACTTATTCCAAATGTCTGTTATATTATGTCCCATGTATTACTACTGTGAAGCGCTATATACATGGATGGCACTATATAAATAAAGATATACATATATACGTACATAAACTGTCCAGAATTGCAACCTACTATGAGCAGAACAAAAATATATAATACCAGCTTTTGTATTATATTTTTGGCAGCTCCAATGGAATTCCCTGTTTCAATACACATTTATGAATATGCTAAAAATTCACTTTTTCAACTAAGCCAAACAAACCTGTTCCTAATATCCTCCTCCTTTCTCCATTATGATACCTGTCACCCAATGCCCAATAAAATGAATTCAGCTTTTAGACTCATGCTGAACAGCTAAAGAAAGTTAACACCACCAGCCTGTCTCCCCCATCTTACCGGGTTCCTCCGTGCTTTTTTATTTTAAATGTGTAGCTCATTAGAGCAGGTACTTCTCTACCTATTGTACCAGTTTCTCTTAATGAAATATTTTATATGCTCTAATATTTGTCAGGGTTCATTGGACTACCGGGGATTGCACAATCACTAGACAGAACGCAAGTGTATAATAAACAGATGTTTATTTAGCTTGAGCTAACATTAAAACACAGTACAACAGGTACAGAAATACGTCATTGAAATAGGGATACTGGGAAAATTAGCTGGCTAGGTGGGAGGCGTCGCTGAAGCGAGCTTATTACCATTGATGTTACTCTGGGATCCTTTAAGAAAAAGTCACAGTCCAGATACACGCTAGTCTCAATGACCGAGACTAACACATCGTACAGGGTCTAGGCACCGACCACTACACTGACATCAACTCTGCAAAAACAAATCACCAACAAGAACTGAAGCACTCTGGTCGGCAGCAGAGGTTATACTTTTTCCCCATTTATGGAGCCGCCAAAGTCTGGGGGAAAACAATAGCTATGAAAACAATGACAATAGCGCTCAAACAAACCCAAAGTATAATAATAACCACTATTGTGAAAGTGACAATGTGATTAATACAATTAATAAAATCAGTGATAATACACGTGTCTACTTAAAGTGCATATAAAGTGAAAAAACCTCAAAATAAACTACAACCCTTGAAAAAAGACTGTTTCACTTGTCTTCTCTTGGATATTTTTCAAAGCGTCAGGGGAGTTCGTCTCGAAGTCATAGAATAAAAAAACATATCATAGTGCAAAAATGTTTAAACAGTGAAAAAAAGTGAAATTCATCCAAAATGACTACTCACATTTTAAGTAATCAAATCAGACATTCATCCAACTTAAGGGGTGGATGCGCCCTATGTGTAAACAGCAGCCACCAATCACAACCTCCAAAGGAGAAAAAAGAGAGACCATATAGTGTAGACGTAAAACAATTGTAATATCAAAACATGATTCAAGACTTACACTTCATACGGTCGATGTGGGCACTCATAGGTAGCGGTTGATGGATATCCCTTGGACTCGCGATTCCTCAGGGTACTCGGTAACCTCCGCTCTCTCAAGAGACACTTAGATCCACACCGGAGCTTTCGTCCCTTCACTTCCGGCACGCCGAGAGCCTCCCAGGCTCCCGTTACGCCACTTCCGGTGCGCCGGGGACTGCCGGATCAGATGGTGTCAGTGGATTTTTCATGTTTCCCTTCTCTCGGCTGTTTGACTGGAACACTCTACGCGTTTCGTCGCTCTCTCTTGCGACTTCATCAGGAGTGTCTAATGGCATCTGGAGCTGGTTCAGGAGCCAGTGATAACTCCCCCCCGGAGTTATCACTGGCTCCTGAACCAGCTCCAGATGCCATTAGAGACTCCTGATGAAGTCGCAAGAGAGAGCGACGAAACGCATAGAGTGTTCCAGTCAAACAGCCGAGAGAAGGGAAACACGAGAAATCCACTGACACCATCTGATCCGGCAGTCCCCGGCGCACCGGAAGTGGCGTAACGGGAGCCTGGGAGGCTCTCGGCATGCCGGAAGTGAAGGGATGAAAGCTCCGGTGTGGATCTAAGTATCTCCTGAGAGAACCCTATGAGTGCCCATATCGACCGTATGAAGTGTAAGCCTTGAATCATGTTTTGATATTACAATTGTTTTACGAATACACTATATGGTCTCTCTTTTTTCTCCTTTGGAGGTTGTGATTGGTGGCTGCTGTTTACACATAGGGCGCATCCACCCCTTAAGTTCGATGAATGTCTGATTTGATTACTTAAAATGTGAGTAGTCATTTTGGATGAATTTCACTTTTTTTCACTGTTTAAACATTTTTGCACTATGATATATTTTTTTATTCTATGACTTCGAGATGAACTCCCCTGACGCTTTGAAAACAATAGCTGCTATATGGGGAGGTTTGTCCCTCAAGAGTGATTAGCTGGGTCTCTGCCCATAGCCCAGGTATAGTAATGTAATGTACAGTTCTCAAGCCCTCAACCCTGGAACAGGTCAGGTGTTTAGGTTATCCCAGCTTCAGCACAGGTAGTTCAATCAGAGGCACCAGCATGACATGGAATGTCATGTATTAAATAGAAACAAAAACAGATAAAGTACCCCTGAACCATTTTGCAGTATTATAACCTCTTCAACAGAAGTCATATTTTCAAATGATGTACACGTAGCCATGTGTAAAATTGGTGTACATATCTCTTCCTCATGCTGGCAGTAAACCTGGTAAGTAGTCAGGATTGCCAGCAACAATCATGGAGGTTTGCCCTCAAACCCTGGTGAGGTGTCATATGTCCCAAAGGAAGTGACAACATGCTTTGTGTCCACCCTTAGTGACACAGAGGGTGTCTGTTTTCTGGAGGTGATATAAGACACAGAACTGCCTAAAGTTAGCAGTTCAGTTCAGTTGGTGTTCTGACTCTGTTCAGGAGAGTCATGTGGAGGTCTGCAACAGTGTTGCAGTGTCTGATGCAATAGCTGTGAGTCTGTGCAGCTCAAAGCAGAGAGACAAGCTGGTGAATCTCCCTGAGGGGAGAGGTGGAGAGCAACTCTATTAGAGGAGAAGGAACCTTCCTAATGGAGTGCAGCAGAGAGATGAGCGGCTAGACTGCTAGCTGTGAGGGGCAGCTGGCCCATACCACCAAGCAACAATAAAGATGCCCTGTTCAAAGACAACCCCACTGTGTGAGTGTGAAGTTACTCTCCAGCGGAAGGCACCACCAAGGAGGAGTTCCTCATCAGAACCATCCCCTTGCGGATGCAGGGATCCTGATGAGGTGGAGGCGCTGCACTGGATATAGGTAGGACTCATGCACACTACCTCAGATGCCTGTCTGGGTTGGCAATCCCCACACAACATCATGCGGGAGACTCAGGAGTCCTGTTGCCAACAGGTGCACCACCAGACACGACCATGTAATGGGGACTGGTTAGACCACAGGGGCCAATGTGAGATTGGGAGGGTCAGTCAGGCCAGAAAATCCGTTACATACAGTAGGTACAGAATATGTTCGGTTAGTAAATATCAGTGGACAATGGGTAGATACTATAAGCTGATAATTATGCAAGGCATGCAGGAGATAACATTACTAAGTAGTCTTAAGAATGAATCATAATAAGGTCCCGCACAACTTAACACTCAATAAATATGGTCCAATAGGTTCAAGTATTGATATATCAATAAAATCGGATTCCTACTGCTTGCATGTGCTTCTTCTTCAACAGCAACCAATAAAGAAGTAAAGAAACATTTCTAACCATAATTTATGCGGATCAATAAATGTACGGTCTTATGATAAAGCAATTGTAGGAGTTGGTTGTTACATTTGTAATACAAGTGACTTAAGTGCCTGAGATGACTTATCCTTTTTTCTTTTTATTACAGTGTCATCTGGGTTTTCAGTTTTGTTTTTTTTGAAGAATGTCTTACCATTGATACTGACATAATAGATCAATAGCTGTATCATTCTTTTTTTCATGAAGAATCTAAGGAATAGTAGAATATAAAAAATAGTAAGTAATATGCTACCTATGTTTCTAGTCCAATAAAAAGTTTAGAGAATAGACACTTTCAAGCCTCATCATATTTTAATACATTAAATCGGGGGTGCGCAAACTGGGGGGGTGCGAGATATTTGTGGGAGTAGGGGGGCGCAACGCTTTTAGAGGCCTCGCGCTCTACCCCACAACATTTAAATTAAATATTGGGGGAGTGCGCAAGGCCTCTGTATGCCTCTTTCCTGCTCTCCAATGGCTTCAAATGATGCCGCGGGGTCAAGTGTCAATGCTATATCACATGATGTTGTGACGTCAAATGACGCTGCCGATGCCGGAGAGAAAGAGGGGGTAGCACAAGCAGAGGGTGAGGGCAGGCAGGGGGCGCAAAGAAAATAGTTTGCACACCCCTGCATTAGATGAAGGAAAAGTATGTGCTGTTTCAAAGCTTGAATACTGTAAATATATGTTGAACCAATGAAAGATACCACACAACATATCCTCTTTGTTGTTTTTCTGCAATGTAGTTGTTCACATTTCTATTGATGTGGCATTTTAGAAATGCAATCCATCTTGAAATGCTCCTCTAACTAGTTTGTCCTCGTTTAATGGCATGATGGAATTCTTACCATAATTGGCCACAAATTTCTTAACCATCCCTGACTTATGCAGGATTGAGCAAAATGTTTCATGTATTTTTTTCTCCTGTGGAATCCTAACCTGGGATGGGTTTTGTTTTAACAAGAGATGACCTGTACTCTCACAGTAAAAACTACAGAGGATGAAATTATTAGGTTGACACATGAAAGTGGCATGTACAATGTAAAATAAAGTTGAAACTAGCTGTGAGCTGTATGCTAACTTGTTGTAATAAGCACTCCCAGTTGCAATGAGTCCTTGGATGAGTGGCAACTTGAATTTAAAAAAATCCGTTGACATATAGATATTTTAATAAAATCAACGAAGTACATTTCCAGTTATATTTTGTAACTTCTATTTTAAAAGAACCTGCTTCAAAGTCACCCTTCATACTGCACTATTCTTGCCACCTCATGAACAGCTGTGAAAATTTGATACACATATTAGGCAAAATAAGGACACAGATGTTCCAAAAAACAAGGTCAAGTGATTAGGAACAACATATTGAAATGTCTATTTTTGCGTGGCATGACATGGTGATGTATCAAATTGGGCACTGCCATGTTCATTTCTGCTAATAATATTCAAGGCGGTCTATATATAAAGGGAAGCAATGGTAATTTTTTTGTTATGAAATTGACATTTTATGTTCTGTACTCAAATGTTTACTTTTTCCACGTTACTTGTTTTTCTACTCGTCAGCAGAGTTACACTCACACTGTCACACAATTTCCTTACAAGATGGATTCTAGCACGTCTGACAAGTTAAATTGGATTCTGAATCAAATAAGCCTATTCTACAAATGGTACGTCTAAAATTTTCAGTCTGGGGCGACAGGGAGGGGAACGAAGAAAAAAATCATTGGGCACGCACCTATTTAGAAGGGTGCGTGCCCAATGATTACATACCCCCAAATATATTTCTTTATATTCCAAGTTGGGAGATACCAGTGAACACAGCTGAGATACCTCACTCTCTCTCTCTCTCTGTCTCCCTATCTATTTGTCCTTCTCTCTCTCCCCTCTCTTTGTCCCCTTCACCTCCTTTTCCATCTCTTCCCTTTGTCCACTTTTCTCTCTCTCCTCCTCTCACTCTCCCTCTTCCCCGTTCTCCTTAGCAAAAGCCATATTTCAGTATCTGGATGGGAGTTACGACTTAAAAAACATCATATTATTTGAAGATAATGCACTGTTATCCCGAAATAACGTGATGTTAACCCTATCCTAATGAGCTCAATTACGGATGTTGGTTTTGCACAGGGAAAATACAGTAAAGGCTGTTCCTGTTTGTCATAATGTTGCACTATTTATCTTGCTTCAACTGATCTTAGTAAATTTAGGCCTTTGATGTAGACCCTACATAAAGTATATCGGACAGTGATGCTAACTTTTTTTTTTTACTAAGGTCTCCCCATTACTGGGGGAAAAAGTGGAAAATAATTGCACCAGATATATCAAAGGAAAAAAATGATTTTGTTTGATAAATATGGTACTCATTTTTTGTACTGGTTTTGCCCACATTTTTCAGCCAGAAAAGTTTAGTAAATTAAGTAAATAAAGTTAGCAATTTACTTACTATTTTTATATTCTATCATTCCTTATATTTTTCCTAAAAAGGAAAAGTACTATTAGCCTTCATTGTTTTAATCTACTTCTAGGGCAGCAAAACAAATAAAAAAAAATAATGTCCAAGTGCTGTTGAGACTTGAGAAAATGCATTTGTGTCAGCACATTTTTAAACAGATTAGCAGTAATTATGACTGCTAAGCAACTTGTCTAACAGAATTAACCTGTGTATCCCATGTTTTTCTTCACCAGCCCATATCTCTATTTCAGAAAGTGTGCTTGAATTCACATTGGACTTTTAAAGCACGAGCCCACGCTGATCCCCATTTATTTTGAATTTTATGTTGTACAGGTCCTTACTTTAACCCCTTCCGTGCTGTAACTTCTTACCACTACCATCATGGCCGCAGCCTCTCCAGAGTGAGCACACAATTGCTTCTTCCTTCTGGTGATGTTACCAGCTCTCTGGCATCGCATCTCTGCAGCGTCACGTGACATCACTAGGTTGAGTTGTCAGGGCAATGCGACAGCGCTGCGTCATGTAACGTGGTGTTACCATGGCAATGTGTTGCCAGCATGAAATGGCACCACAATGTAATGGAGATGTGTCGTCAGAAGAAGCCAGAGAGAGGGTAAGAAGCTGTTACAGAGGCCCTGCACTCTCCCCCGGCAAATCAATTTAAATGTTGTGGGGAAGAGCGCCGGGGGCCTCTGTAAGCGCGGCGACCCCCTTACAAAATGTTGCATGCCCCCCAGTTTGTGCACCCCTGTTCTAAATAATGACCAAGACTTATAAGGGCCTCCAGTAGGCCATCTTTCATGATGAACGCTGTATGCCTATAGTGCACCGAAAGGGTTTAAAGATCTCATCTTGCCCTTTCCAATGCGGTTTTATTTTTATTTTTTTAAGTCTTTGAATTCAGGAGATATAAGCAATTTAAATGTTAACTGTCTGGGTGGGTGAGGAGTTAAAATTGAGCTATCTTCAGAGCTCAGTGCTGTCTAAAGTTTACCATAGTAACTACGAGATTATGAGAATGATCATTTTCAACACTAAAAAGCAGTTTTTGTTAAGAAAAGGACATGACACACTCAGGGGCAATATACTAACATTATAGATGCTAAACTCATTTAGGCTTCTGTAGGGGATTGCTGCTTTAACCCGGAAGGGCCACTCTGGTACCGCGGCCCCTGCAGCACTTGTGGTCACGTGATCACATGAATGAAAGGGGAGGAGAATGCGATCTCCACTAGAAAAACGAGCTGGGTCTTTAGGGCGTCGCTATAACATCATGGGGCCCCTGGAGTTCCAGACCCCATGAATTACGTCCATAGGGAACCCAAAGGGTTAAGGAAGGAAATAGCATTATGAATCCAAATGCTATAAAAATGTAATTATTAAGTGAAACTGCATCAATCTAATATCAAGTTCATCTACATCAAATGAAAAAAAAATCTGTTATCCATTTGCTATTTCAGACCCATCAGTAACAAAATTAACAGAAAGAGAATGTTGATCTTTAATGCAAAATGTAATGCATCCAGTGACCATACAGTATGTGTGACCCTAAACTGTAGTGGATTAGAAGAGCATACACAATGGTGCAAATCATTTTTATTAACACAGTTACAAAATCAAAAGGGAAAAATTCCACAGCAGTGTTGTACACTACCATTTGGATATCTCCTTCTCTTCTTCCTCTGCTGTCTCCATTCTCCTAGGTTTGGTCCCCTCCCACTGGAGAGAAGCCGCTGTCGCAAACTCGCCTCTTCACTTCTGGGTCCACCTGGATGACTCTCCGATGGTTTGGAGCAGCGGTTGCAGGTCGCCAGAATCCTTTGGGCACACTCTTCTGTAGCACATCACCCTTTGGCTATTTGTTATATGTGTGACTCTAATTTGGAAGTTGGTAATAGGGGGGGGTGAAAGATGTATGTAGAAAAAAAATTGTTCGAACAGCTGTAAGAAGTTTTTTTCAGGAATTTCGAGAAACTTTCAGCATTGAATTCCGAAAGTAAAATAGTAGAGTGACTATAATATATGATCGTGTTAGAGTTGCTTCTTGAAATGTGGAGAAATATTTCTCAGAATTAAACAGAGAACTATTGATAACATTCATTGTAATAACTGTGCTCCAAATTGAATACAGCAACAAACAGAAGATAACATATCATTGGCTAAAAGTTTTTATCTTGAACTTCAATAAACATCTCCATTATTAGAGAAGGGACTGAGGTAAATTAGTTAACTAAAGAAAAAAAATCAGCACTATTATATAAAACAGTGGTTAAGTTATGTTTTATATTATTATTGTACCGTTATTTACAGTAATGTTCACTAAATAAATTAGTCTTATAATATGTTTTAAAACTGTTTTTGTTAAATTTGGGAAAACATGAACATTTGAAAAGTCTATGAAAATTTTGCAGAATCAGAAATAACCAGTATCTTCACTCTAATGATTTGTCTAAGGCAACTTAAAACTAGTAAGGAAGATGATCCAGACACTTGGATTTTGCAATAAGTAATTTATTACAGCTAAGAAACAAACTAAATTACTTATTGCAAAGTCCGAGTGCCTGGATCATCTTCCTTATTGTGTACATTTATGGGACCTCCAGGACATTCCCAGATTCCGTGAGCACCGGCAGCTGATTTATGTTTTGCAACAGTAAGTTGTGTGCTAGTTATATCTCTATGGATTGAACTTAAAACTGGTCCCATCTTTATCTGTCACGTTCATCTCTATATTACTGCTTACAAACATTTTGCGTTGGTCAATAGCCACCAACCCTGACTGACCACATTCTTTTTTAGTCACTCAAGTCATTGCCTCCCAAATGGCCTGTTTGTTCCAGTTGGATAGATGCACTAGGGAAAAGTAGAGGATATAATAAACTTTGAAGAGCCCCCTCTGAGCACAGAGATTCACTTGTCTGTTGTCTGTATTATGGGGTAGGGACTGGGAGGGGTTGGTAAACAAGAGTTGAATAAGAGAAGGGAAATAGGTTAATTTAAGTCTGAGTTTAAGCCAATCCCACAGGTTACAATAAGTAACCTGTCAATATTGGGTTTTTGTAAATGTCCGTTGGTCTAGACCTTCTACTGAGCCAGAAAAAATCTTTGAGTTTGATTGGAGAGCAGATAAGGTTCTCCAGTGCAACCTACCGCTTATCAGTCAACTATGAGGACCAACTGATTAGTTGTCCTAATTGAGCTGCTCTGTAGTATTTCTGTAGGTGCGGGAGAGCAGGGCCTCCGACTAATTTGGAGCAGTAGAGAATTCTTCTGTGGATTGTTTTATAAGATGTCCAAATCAATCTGGGAGATTTTAATAGGGAAGGTCTGAAAAAAGTATATAAATCTATGTAAGATGTTCATTTTAATATTAAAGTGTGTATGGTTTCCATGAAGCCACATTTTTTGTAATCTATCTATAAAAAAGTTTAAAATTTGTAGTGTATAATGTGGAATCGACTTTAGTTATTTGGATTCCTAAATATTTTATGTGGTCCGGACTCCATTTAAAGTCAAAATTGTCTTGGAGAAGTGTTATCATGTCTTAGGAACGGTTAACACTGGAGCCAAATTCTGATATGGTATGAGAGAGATTAGGGAGCGAGGTAAGAGATTTTGAGAATGTAAGTAATAGGTCATCGGCAAAGAGAGCTATTTTACAGGAATACCAGAGATATTAGGATAATCAGGCACGCCAGTGGATCAAGTGCAATTGCGAATAATAATATAGACAGTGGACAGTCTTGTCTGTTTCCATTTCGGATCTGAAAACGATCAGATAGCAAGGAGTTGGTCCTGACCATGGCTGTCCTGGCTATGTAGTGTGTGTGAGAGAGTGAAGAGCGAAACTCTCTCTGTTCTCTCAGGGAACCACACCCTAGTTGCAGGTTTTCGCAGCTGTTTCAAGGGAACTCCTGATTGAGCAGGGTTTAAAAGGCAGGAAGTCACTGCCTGTCAGTTGATCCTGTACCAGCAAGACAGGAGATTCACAGGAAGATTGCCTAGGACAGGCCGAATCCAAAACCAGCAGCAAGCTTGAAGTCTTCAGGGCCCTTAGCTTCTTGTTTCCAGAAGGATTTACCTGGGAACAGCGGGGACCCAAAAACCCTGCACTAAAAACAAGCCTGCAAAGATATAGGAGAGGAGCGGACCAGAGGACCTTACTAGGAACAGCAGAACTGCAACACCTGTCACTGAAGTTTGCCTAGAGAGACCGGTGAATACGAGCCAGCACTGACAGATAAGAACTTTAAATTTTTCCCAGACATATGTTGTGTTATTTTTAGACTGGTAACTGGCCTAGCTAGACAGTCGGTTAGTTAGGGCCCTGTCCTGTGTAGTAAGTCTCCCTAAGATAGAGTGGGCTTTATGTTTATGTTTTGTTTGGCTTAAAGGGACTGTGTACTAAATGTTATACGTTTTGTTGTGTTGCGTTTAAACAAGCCCTCTGGGTTTATTTACAAATATAGCATGTGGATGTTTTACTGACCTCGGCCACAGGCAGCTCCGTCACAGTGTGTTAATACTATTTAATATTCTTTGGGTGAATCCCATTTGTGAGAGGTTAGCAAACATGAACTGCCCGTTTAGTCTCTCAAAAGCCTTTTTGGCATCCAATGATAACAAAAGAGAGGGGCATAGTGTCTGTTTTGCTACATGAATGAGATTCACCATCCTTCTCATATTGTCAAGGGCATGTCTGCCTGTAATGAAGCCAACATGGTCTGGATGGACCAATTTGGGGAGGATGTTATTCAATCTAGTGGCTAAGATTTTGGCGCATAGTTCTAAGCCTGTGTTTAGGAGTGAAATGGGCTTATAACTAGAACATAACAGTGGTGTTTACCATCTTTTGAAATAACAACTATAGTTGAGTGCAACATATCTCTAGGAGGGTTAATAAATCATTAAATTATTTATTTAAGTGTGGGAGGAAAATCATGAAAAACATTTTGTAATAAAGATTAGAAAATCAATCCGGACCAGGGGCCTTACCATTTTTAAAAGATGTGGTTGCTTCTTGAATTTCATGGTGTTCAATAGTTTTTTTTCGAGAGTGGCTATATCTGTTTGGTCACCATGGGAAGTTTTCATTTTGCTAAAAAGTTTTTTTTTTACTTTTTAAATTTTGGCAGATTCCCCTTTAAGGCCAGATAGGTTGTAAAGATATATAATAATCTTTAAATGAATTGCAGATTATAAAATACCAGCCAAGAATTTGTATATATATTATGAATTCTGGCTTTCATTTGTTTACGTTATTAAAGTTTTCATGCAAGCATTCTATCAGCTTTGTTGCTTTTCCTCCTAGAACTTCTGTTGGGTTGCAGCGCATGGCTTTTTCAGTGTTTGACCCAATAGAAGGTTTAGCTCGCCTCTAATAGTAATGAGTTGTCTACAATGTTTCCAGTGGGTGTTTCATTTGTGAGTGTACTCCAGTTCTGATAACGACTGGGTTAATATGTCAATCTGTTTTATTTTCTCTTTTTCTTTCTTCCAGAAGGACAAGGCTATCAGTTTTCCACTACCACTGACTTATTAGCCTCCCATAGGGTGGAGGAGGACATCTCTGGAGAGGCGTTCAACTCAAAATATTGGTTGAGATCCTCAGCTACAGTTTGAATGGTTTGTGGATTCACTAATAAAAATTTGTGTAAGGACCATGTTCTAGTTTTGTGTTTTTATTGTGAGGCCATCTAGCTTTGTTATAATTGTGGAGTGGTCGGCCCAGGCAGGAAGAGGATGAGATATTGTCACTATTTGAAGGTCAATAAAAATGTAATCAATGCGGGAGTAGCTGTTATGAGGGTGGGAATATAAAATGAAGTCTCTTGTATTGGGGTTTGCCAGCCTCCACGAGTCAACTAACTGAATATTTTTAGATAAACAGATAGACCTCTAGAAGCAAGAGACAAATAGTTCTAAGTAAAAAGGTTCTTGATTTTCTTTAGGTTCATAAATATTAACAATTGTAAGATGAGTGGAATCAAAGAGAACCCGTAGTGATTAGGAATCTGCCTAAAGAGTCGGCCTTAACCTTGTTCACTTTGAAATGTAGATTTTTGTGGAAGAGAGTGGCAACACCATATTTTTTGCTGGAAGAAGAGGAATGAAGCTACAGGAGATAGTCTTTGCTAAATAGCAAGGTCTGATCTCTTTTCCTCAAATAGGCTTCTTGCAGCATGATTATATCGAACATTAACATTTTAGCCTCCAACAATGCTATTTTCCTTTTCCGTGGGGAGTTTAGGCCTTTGCTATTTTCTGAGCTTATGTTAAGTAGCATATTTACAGGCATACCCCGGTTTAAGGACACTCACTTTAAGTACACTCGCGAGTAAGTACATATCGCCCAATAGGCAAACAGCAGCTCACGCATGCGCCTGGCAGCACGTCCTGCACAACAATACTGGCTCCCTACCTGTACCGAAGCTGTGCACAAGCGGGGAGACTGTAGAGCCTGTTACAAATGGGTTATTTACATCAGTTATGCACGTATATGACGATTGCCGTACAGTTCATGCATCGATAAGTAGGAAAAAGGTAGTGCTTCACTTTAAGTACATTTTCGCTTTACATACATGCTCCGGTCCCATTGCGTACGTTAATGCGGGGTATGCCTGTATAGTTTAATGTAGTACAACACATATAAGCATAATAAAGGCATGTACACTTCACATTGAAATACAGATACATATCAGACATCGTGAATACAAATGTATTTAAGAACAGATACAATTTGGAAAGTATTGTTGGAAAATACTGTTGGGTGGACTCTGGTAATCAAAGGGTGCATTGGTGATTTAGGGGGAGAGGAAAGGAGAAAACCCAGCGAAGGAGAAAAAAAAGGTAGTCAAATGGATTAGGGAGGTATCTATGGGAAAGGGAGAAGGCCCTGGTTTCCATGTTTTATTGGGGGGAACAACCTGTAAGGACCCTGGGTTGCAGCTGGACCACACCAGCAGGGAGTAGGAACAGAGGAGGAGCAGGCCAAAGCCCGACGGTGGCAACAAAACATGAATAGGAAAGCAACAAAGAAAATGTGGGAATATGTGAATCCACACACATGCTCAACGGGAGGTGATAAACTACATCACCTGCTGGGGCACTGAATGAGTTTGGGCAGCCCACAGTGTTCCCAGTCCAAAGTCCCCCACATTAATAAAGCTTATGGTGAAACTTAATACCAATCAAGTTCCAAGAGGGACATCCGAGAGGGGTCCACCACCCCACAGCCAGTGTATGTAACGTGGTGTAAGGCCATTCCAAAATGCTGCCACAAACCTCTCTGATGACAGCCACAGAAATTCAGCTGGGTTTAGGCTTCCTTTGCCTTGGTGCAGCAATCTTCACCCACACCAAGCGCTGCGGTTTTGGCAAAGGTTTAAAGAAATTATCTGGGTCCTTGGGCTTGAGCAGGCCCAGAGATCTCAGCACGTTCGCACCCTCCTCTGGGGTCAGGATAACATGTATATTTTACTTATACGTGAAAATCAGCTTACAGGGGAATCGCCAGCGGTATCTAACCTAGTTGGCCTGCAGGCATTGGGTAATCTGGAAATACAGCCTCCTCTTCCCCAGTGTAATTTGAGTCAAATTGGGAAAAATGTGGAGAGGTAACCTGGCAGCCCGTAGTATATTATCCTTTGTGTGAAACTAATGCACATGGACGATCATGTCTCGTGGCCTGTCCCGAGGAATCTGTGTGCTCTGTCCGTTTGAGCCATGTCTCCTGCGATGTCACGGTGATGGAGCGTAAAGAGGTGGGAGAGGAATGAGTTAGGCTGCGCTTATAGTGCCAGCGCCGGCGACGTCGCGGCAAAACAAATCTATTTCCACCGTCGCGTGCGCTTACGGTAAGCGCGATGTGACGGAGCGACGGGAGCGACGCTGGCGGCACGAATTCTTGAAGTCGGTCAAATTTGATTTTTCAGAGGCTGTCGCCACATGTGACAGCCTCTGAACCAATCAAAGACCTGGTTGCCGGAAAGCGAAATACAACTTTTGCTAGCGGCGACGGTAACAGGTGACGTCATCCATCGCGTCCCTGTCGCGCACTATAAGCGCAGCCTTAAGCTGGTCGTTACCCACGTTTTCTGGATACCTCTGATCCTTAAATTGTTGTGACTTGATTGGTTCTTTGAGTCCTCAAGGTTCTCAAAAATGATGAGGGTATTATTATCAAGTTTTTCCACGAAGTCCATGATGTTCTGTACACTACAAGTGAGAAAGTACAATTTACTACAGTAACTCAGTACTGAAGAAAAGACAGTGAATTTTGTTTTGATTTTTTTTATAGCTTATGTAGGAAAAACTGAATCCACAAAATTATTTCAGTTTTCATTTCCCTTCCTTAAAATAACAGGCTAAAACCTTTTCGTAGCATTTACAACAAAGTTCAAAGTTCATTTTTAAATGAGCTTAAAACGTTTCAAACGCTACTTAACAGTATGATCTGTGTTTATGCCGGCTGTTCGCCAACAAACATGTTTTCATATTTGTCATGCTTTATGATTTGTTTTGTTGTACGTTAGCCGCTCAGAAAAGTTACCGTATTTTATAGCCCAATATACAGTTGATTTTGTAAATTGTATGGTTGTGTGATAGAAACACAAATAATGCCCTTACTGTGCATATTCCCTATATTTGTAGTTACTGTATATCTATGGAAAGATATTAAGACGAATAAAAATTGTTTCTAAAATTGTTTACTTAGATTTCACTACATGGTTGGTGTAGTAGTCTAACAATTTACTGTAATATAGAAAATCATACAAAATCATATTGCCCAAAAATGTAGGTTTGTTTGTTTCAGGCTTGGGTAAGTCACTTTATCGCACTGTTCCTTAAGCACCAAAAAAGAGGTTGTAATACAGTGCGGTATATACTGTATTGTCAGTGCAACATAAAACATTGTTATTTAATTGTACACAAACGTTTGAAACCCTTCTGCCATGAAGCAAGAAAAGGCACTGCTGCAACAGAATCCATTCATAAACGGGTAGTTTGTAGTAATATTGTATAATACTGTATATCTGGGCTATATTTGTGTTGTCTTGCATATGGCATAACAAATGTGATTATATATTCTTGGCTAAGCATCTACAATACATCCAGAATTCCGAAATATTCTTCGCATTGAACGAATGACACCTACAATAATTCATGCTACTCTATCCTAATGCCATCAGCTCCTGATACAACATCTACAGGTGACTTTCAGGGCAAATAGTACAGATGGGCCACAATTCAGCTTCATCCTGCGTGTAAATTGGAACGGGTGGACCGCGGCACAAGTGTGGCAGCGATCGTGGCCAAGTGCAGCGCATAGGGAATTTCACATAAGAATTAAAACAGCGAGGGTCCCTGCTTCCGAAAGGGACTTCTACTGCGTTAATCCCACCGGGCAGCCACAAGTCTGGAAGAGCTGCACAGCTCTTACAGGCAATCGCACTGGTTTTTATTTTTAGTACATAGAGGCAGCCGCCGGTATTCGACCACATCACGTTCCAAACTCATGGCCAATTCGCCGAAAACTCTGCGAGTTGGTCCACAGCAGACTTAATGGCCCGTCGAATTAACACAGCGGGGTCCCTGCGTTTGAATGGAACTCACGTTGTGTGAATTCTACCGGGTTCTACCTGGCTGTAAGAGACGTGCAGTAAGAGAGAGGCTGAATCAGTCACACTACCTCGCGCCTAATAACAGGCAATCAGGGGCTTTTTTATTTTAATAATACAGTGCAAGCTCTTTGCAACACTTTCCTGTTAGTGTTAATTTGTTGCCAATGTTTTCAGCAGTTTGAGCTGCAAACTGTAACAGATAATGTTACCAGAGAAACATAAAGCTAAGGTCCCGCTGGAGGCTGCTCCACTCATGCCTGGCATCCTGGCGGCGCGTGCACAGCGCTAGACTGTGATCTGCGGTCTGCAGGCAGAGTTCTCAGGCACAGGGGGCGTGGCCAAAATGGGGCGGGGGAGCGCGGCCATGACAGAACCACAAGCACAGCTCACCAGCTCACAGCACTGCACATTAAAGTATTAATTGCCTGGTAGTTTAGGCTTTTTTATGATTATGTTTATGTTTTTTTTATGCTGGCAATGCGGCAGGGACTTCAGACTTTATTTTTTGTAACCATCTGTGCAGACTTTTCTCTCTGCCCTCCTCCCCCCCCCCCAAATGAAAAACTTGCAAATGCTGGACGAGGGGCCGTGTAAAAGCCACTGCATGCAAAGAGCTCACCGGGCTCAAGAAGCTGAAGATGAGGATTCAAAGTGGACGAGGTGATGGGAGCGGCAGGAGCAGGAGCAAACCACCTCTCTGATTGGCTTCCTGGCGCACCATGTGGCGCATCGCCGCCTGGGATCACAATCGCGTTGTAGCCCCTGCTGGCTGACGCGTCACAGTATCCAGTGAGCCAGGAAGCTAGGAGGGACTGGGGACAGCTAGGGAGGAGGTAAGGGGCTGGTGAGAGGCGCACACCCGGCCGCACACGCCACACGCTGCAGCGGGGACCTAGCCTTAGAATACATTGTAGCTGCTGAGTCACACTGACTGAAGGATTGATTGAAACTGAAAGGCAGCCATTTAGTGAACACTGGGAAGCAGGATCTTTGCTGATCGATTACGGGAGAACAAATCGATTGGCAGCTTAGGTAATTCATTTTTTATAAAGGTAATCAAAGACTGCATATATTAAAACAAAAATATATGTATATATTTTTTTAAGTGCAGCTTGGATTGTCTCTTTTAATGTGAGATTTTGTGCGCACTTTAATTTAATGGGTAACCCCCTTAGTATAAGTACTAGACTGTCTTCCCATTTTCCCACCGATCAACTTATTTATATGCACACAGTGATATTATTTATTTATGTAAATATGGGACAATTCCGTAATTTGTAAATATTAAACAAGAATCCTTTTCAAGTATAAAATAATACACTGGTAAGGACAGGACATAAACAAAATATCTGACCTAGTATAACTGGTAACCACAGAGACTGTGTGTGTGTGTGTGTGTGTGTGTGTGTGTGTGTGTGTGTGTGTGTGTGTGTGTGTGTGTGTGTGTGTGTGTGTGTGTGTGTGTGTGTGTGTGTGTGTGTGTGTGTGTGTGTGTGTGTTTCCAGTGCATTGCAGCCTAGGAACTTTAATAACAACGCAACTATGACTCACAAAAGTTAGCATGCTAGCTTTGTATGGGTATTTTTGCTGAGCATTTCAAAACTCGTCCTTATGCCTAGAAAAGTATTATCTGTATCATCACCGCCCCCACAACCTGAACAGATTGACCTTTCTATGTAATGTTTCGATGAGTCATCATCGTTCAACCCAAGCTGTCCTATGTCTGCATTTTCAGTCATCATAGCCTGAGTCATAATTTATACAGTAGTCTGTCTGAAACTTTCAGATAAAGAGGCAAACATCTGTTATTATTATTATTATTATTATTATTATTATTATTATTATTATCGTTCATTTGTGAAGTACCAACATATTCCGCAGCGCAGTACAATGGGGTACAGCGTTATATATACACAGTATGACATAAACAGTTACATACAAGTGAGGACAAACATGCACAGACACAATGAGGGCCCTGCTGGTGAGAGCTTACAACCTTTTAATTGAGTACAGATGTAGTAAGGGTTACTGTCTTTGGTGCCGCTGCCCTGATCGCGGTGGTCACAGCACCGGAGGATCAATGCTGCGGGCGGTCCCATACAGAAACATGGACCCACTGCAGCGCCATCACGGCAGACACTGTCCCACCGAAAACAGTACGACTTGCTACATCTGTATCTTAAGGGAGGGAAGAACCCTAGGGTCACACTCATGGCGGCTGCGCGGGCGCCACTGCGCGCACTCCTGCAGCCCCAGTGATGTGTGCACTAGGCTGCAGGAGATTGGGGAGGAGATCGGGGGCATTGTGGGGGCGAGGCGAACGCGTCACGGAGCTGGTTTGCCCTCATTGGCTGACGTGACACTGACGTCACGCGACTGCAGGCTGACAAACTGCAGGCTGCACGCGACAAGCAGGCTGACTTGTCGGGCCAAAATGTAGCAGCGTCGATGAGCTCCAGCGCCATGGGCACTTAAGGAACTGCACTAGAAAATCAGGTAAGAGACCCAGAAGTGCGCGCACACACGTTGCGACGCCACAACTATGAGCGCGGCCTAACACGCACGCAGACTGACTGGGAGGTTATGCCATTGTTTCAAACGGGGGGTTATAATTTTTTTAAACTATAATAAGACATTCTCAAGGTTGTGAAATGAAAAAATGAAGTATTTGTAATTTCCGTCTCTTCTTGCAGTACTCACATTAATGATTACTTAAATGAATGATGTTTTCTTTCCGAAACATATTCTCTCGTGACAAATTAACTAAACGAGAAAAGTTTTATCTGCAGCTAAAGTATT
Source organism: Ascaphus truei (assembly GCF_040206685.1). Classification (NCBI taxonomy): domain Eukaryota; kingdom Metazoa; phylum Chordata; class Amphibia; order Anura; family Ascaphidae; genus Ascaphus; species Ascaphus truei. The sequence continues at coordinate 67,046,827 of NC_134489.1, read as the reverse complement.
TATAGCTGGAGGGGAGGGCACATCAAGGCCATTTTTATCTTTGCTATGATTTCATAACTCTTTTTGAGACCTTGGGGTCTTTTTAAAACATTATCCACCCCAGAGTGTGTTCCATGTGCTAGTTTCCCAGTTATTGAACGCTTAATAAAGTAAATGATTATAAAAATGGAGCACTTATTTTTTTATATTGATAAATAGCCTTTGATTTCATCATAAATGTGCATTCTGTGGTGTACAGTTCAAGTTGTATATCAATCTATTTAACTTTAAATAGGCCAACAGGAGAGTTTTTATAGGTGCACCTTAAACATGATCTTTCAAGACTTTTACCACAAAACTTCAGAAACCTGAAGAGATGCGTCTTTCTGCATAGTAGATTTTTAGTTTGTTAGACGTGATTGTGGCTGATATATTTTAGGTATGTCACTTTTCACACAAATATGCTTTGTAGCACAATACGACTTTGTTTCTCTCCTTCAGGCTTCAGAAAATGCAAGCAGTAATCCCCCAGAATTCATTAGCACTGCCCTCTGCTATTTGCAGCTGGATACCTTGGCTCTTGAGTTAATAGAATGTTTTCTTAGACAGTGTAAATTAATACAAAATGAGACTTAGGTAAAAAGACAGGTAGAACCTGATACCATAGATACAGTATGCACAGGGCCATCTTTTGTGACCCCTGGCACAGGTTCTAACATAATTAAGAATTTTTATTTGCAGAAAGATAAAAAAAAGGACCTTTTTTATTTACATTTAAGTGTAACCAATACTGTTTGTTTTTTTGTTCATTTTATTATGTAAATACATTTTACATGAATGTACTTATTTTATTTTGTTGTGGGTTTTTTTGTAAAAAAAAATATATATACAATAAAAACCAGGAAAATGAAATCCTTAGAATAATGTATTCACAAAAGATGTATTCTTGTTGTTCTTTATAAATGTCCTGTTAAAAATGGGTCATTTAGTTCCATACTTTGGCCGAAAATATTTTAGCCTAAAACCACGTCACGGGTAACCCCATTTTAGTAGATCCTACACTGCCAATATTATACTGTCTTATGTGTTTCTTGCACTGCATGGCGAAAAGTGGAAACAAAATACTACAGCCCACAGCATAGGGTGTGTGACATTTATGCGATGCCTAGAGGGTTAACATTGAAGAAGCACTACATGTGTTATGTGTGGGCTACAGTGCAATTAAAACTGGTTAAAAAACAGAAGTGCCCTAATAACTGTACTGTGAAGAAAGAATATAGATGGCATATATAGTAATGTACTAAATGATTTGTCAAGTTGGATGTAGCATTGGTGTCTTTTTGTCTCTTATTCTTTCTTTTTTTTCTGTGATGGAAATTTAAATTGTTTGACTTTCTATGGGAAAGATGCTATATCTCTAGGACTGAGGAAACGTGGCTGGGACAATATACTGTTAAAATATGTTATGATAGATATACGCACTAGGGACCCTATCCCCACGGGGAATAGCTTGGTAATGCATATGCAATGGTAATCATGATGAATACATGAAATGGCAAATTGCAAGAGAGGAGGTGATACTGTACTGAATTAAAGCACCCAAAGCAGTACAGGTTACACTCTCAATTAGCGCACAGGCAAAGGGCAGATAGACACAAAGGGTCTCACAGAAAGCGTGCCACTCCAGTCCTCTTCTCAGTGCTGTGGATGCACGAGTCCTCAGCTTCGGCGTGTGACATCACTTCTGGTTGTGACTCAATTCTCTTCCGCGTCTCCACAGGCACCAACCTACAAATGGAGAATCACTTGGGGAGTCTCTGCAGTCTCTTAAAATAGCCCGTGCTTCCCTCCTCATAGCTTCATGAGGGGATAAACATGGCCTGGTATAAAGCTGCCCAAAAGCGTGACGGTGGAGATATTAAGCGTAGGGATATTAATGGGGGGAGGTTATTGAAAACTAAAATCAGTTAAAATATACATCTAATAGCTGCATTTCATATATTTATATATATATATATATATATATATATATATATATATATATATATTATTGAAGTCAACCAGCATATAATAAAGAAAAGTACAGTATGTGGGTGTCATACACGAAATTATAGGTAAGGACAGATTTAGAATGATATAATTAATGATGTATACCTATAAAGTGTATATATAGGGTGCGTACTAGTATTAGTATAGAATGTATGACTAAGAGATGAAAGTATGATATTGGCACATAAAGATTACTACGTGACGTTACACAAACTGATGACATAACCCTAGTAACCCCACATCATTACTAAAATAAATCCACTGGCATGAGATGTACTAGAATGACTCATTTATTGTCTGCATATTGGGCCTTTAAAAGACATTTTAAAGATTGTTAATTTAGGTAATAAAACTACAAAGCGAATAATTACCTTCCAATAACATTTGTCTTGATACTATAGCATTACAGCACTCGTTTGTTTATCTATTTCTTTTATAGATTTTATTTGTTTGGACTAAAGGCTGTGTGTTGAATTATCTGTATATTTGGTGTTATGGTGGGTTGCCATGGTAACAAAGATAGTACATATGCTCAGAGAGACCCTAGCCCCACCCACCCCCGAAGAAGCTTCGGTCAGGAGTGAAACGTGCGACACTCACACGTGGGGATCGACAGAGGTGCGCTGATGTTGAGCGCCCACTGTCTCTCCACTTTTGGATACATAGAGATTGCAAAATAGATACTAATTACTGAGATTGCAAATGGGATTGAGCATTGAGATTGAAATTGATACTAATGAGTCAGTTTAGGTGGGATAGAGATATCTTGGATGTTCTACTACAGATCAGTTTCTGTATATATATTAGTTGGATTGCAACAGTTTAGTCCTATTAGGCAGCAATTAAGCAGTATTTCAGATAGAGTTCTGTCCATTCTCTCTTTCCACCAGCCACTTTGTATACTGTATACATTGAATTCACAGTGAGAAGAATTAGGTCACAACATTTGCATCTCAGTATTATTATATTTGTCTCTTTTTTATTTCACTGATTTGTAGTGTCACTATTGCATTGTTGTTTGTACATTATATATGTGTAGTTTCAATTCTCCCTGTTTGTTTTACTTAAAAAGTGTTTGACAGTACACAGGGATGTAAGAGATTTGTTATTGCAATTTCACAGTTTTCAGGTGAGATGGAATAGCAATTATATTCATCAGACTACATATTAAGAACTAATTGATATTATTTTATATAACTTTTAAATTACTTAACATAACATTGTGCCCAGGAAATATTTGAAAATGAGAGGGACATCTAAATGTAATTGCTCCACAAAAGGGAGATAAACTGTAGCTCTTCATAAACCTCAGCTCTTATTCATGCGCAGGGAAGTGAAGGCCTCCTGAAGTTTAACAACAGTTTGTGAATCAGGTTCTCTCTTTTTTGTCCTGCTAAAATGCTTTGCAGTTTTCAAAATTGTTAATAGGGGGAGGGAAGGGATAGAGAAAATGAAATATAAAGGGGGAGAGGGAGGAGAAAGATAACAAAGAAAAACATAACAGATCCAAATACCGCAACATAAGATAATACATTTTCCACAGTTGTGTTGAAAATACATAACTTCTTATTTCTCCCCAGGTAAAGACATTTAAAAGGCGAGGAACAGGGAAGGAGGATAGATGTAAGGGGGGGGGTGGGGGGTGGGGGTGGTACTGAAAAGGAATAAAGCCTTTTCAAAAAGTTCATCTGTAACATCTTCTGCACACCAAAACTTCTAATAATCTGATACTGTGCAGCAGAGAGGCCTACACAGAAGAACTGTGAAACGGATTTGCTTTCTATGAGGAAAACGACTTTTTTTTTGTTTATCTAGATAATAAAGTATCTCATATTTTTTCAAATCTGTGTACGGACTCATTAATATAGCTTGTTACTTTCTCCATCATCCTTATGAAGGAGATCTGTTCCCTTACTTTTTTAAAGGGTGGGGGTTCTGATTGCCTCCGAAGTCTAGCAATTAGACATCTATTTGAGACAAGAATATGTGAGATCAGCTTTGTATTATGTTTACTGTATATATCCCCGCTACTGGTTTCCCTAATATAAAAAAACATGGGTCTTTCCCAGGAGAGAAAATATGTAATGTAAGACCTTATGCTATAGAGGTTTAATTTAGGTCAGAATAGCCATATATGAGACAGTGAGCCTCTATAGCCACAATTTTCAGTCGCCGACACAAGGCAGATAACTGTGGTTTAATGCTACAGTATGTAATTTGACCGGGGTCCTATAACATCTATATAATAATGTACATGCCTTTTCCTTAATTGTGGTACATATGGAACTCCTGGCAGTAACTTCCTTGATATCCTGCCAACCTTTCCAGTTCCCCTCCGTATCTAAATCCCTCTTCCTGGTTATTTTTTAACTGATTCATGAACTCTGAATCAATCTGAGAAGTTTGAGTTTTTCGATTAGGGTATGTTAACAGCAATACAGCAACTGCTGCATGCTTCCAGTCATTTAAACCAATCGACATACAAAACAGTACAACCATTCACAAGTAACTGTCTCCCCATTGCACAGAGCTTGCTTAAAAACTTTTTGTGATAAGTATCTTGTTTTTGTTTTTCGTCCTTCAGTGTATGCACGAGCAGACTTTACTTAAACTGCAGGAATGATTTTGGCACATACTAGGGCCTTTACTTACCCATTAAGAACGTAATTCATTATTAGTTAAGGCCATTATGAAGAGGGGATATGATATGATATAACTATATACAAATATATTCAGGGACAATACAAGGAGCTTTCAAAAGAACTATTCATCCCATGGGCAATACAAAGGACTCGGGGCCATCCCTTAAGGTTGGAGATCACAAAAGCTGTATGGTGCTCAAACATGAGCCTCTGGCTGCATAGCCCATGGGCATAAGCGCTTTGTATTGTGTCCCCTGGAGGTCCCAGATAATCCAGACCAAAATACTCCAACCCTGAAATGAAACCACTTCCACTAGGTACCGAATAGCTGGAAAAGATCCCAACCTCATCTATTATGTAACTATGTAACTATGTAACTACTATGTAACTATGTAGTAGGATGACATAAAGCAGGATCTGCAGAAAATGTAAACAAGATGTTTGCTGACTAATAATTCTGTATTCATTTAATTTGGGTTATTTTCTTTAGTTTCACCAAGATCTGGTGACTTTTCTAAACTTGGTAAATCAGTTGCAACATTTTCTCTGTGGAGGAGATTTTGTTCTGATGTGGATGTTGATGCCGCAGGAGAGATGAACATTTTTGTTAATTTTCTTAATTTTGCAAGTTCCTTTTTTTCCCACAGCTCCACTTGCATACGGGCACTTAATTCTTTCAATTTCACACTGGGAAAAAACAACAATAATCATTTTGAAACGTCTAAGAATATTCATAAAATAAATATAATTTGTATTTTTTGGACTAAATGGAATTTTTGAAAGCATATTCACGAGATGTCAGAAAATCTTAGCGCAGAGAGAGGGGTGGCTGGTGCCCCCAAAGAAGTGCCCTCCCCCCTCAAGCTACTCGCTAGATAAGGATAGTCTAATAATGCAAGCATGATACAGCAGCTAATAAATAGTCAGAAAAGGAACATTGAAATGTATATATGTAATTAATACAAACAAATTCTCACTTCCAAATGCTAAACCTAAAGAGAGTATTTGCACTAAAAAGCCTAGTTATAGAACAGCAGCTTAATATAAATAATGTTTTGATTTCTGTTTCTAATTTTTTACTTTCTACAGAAAACAGATACAACTACTTTCATTATGTGCTCAAATGCATAAAACATAACCAATTAATTTATTTCCAATTTTCTATGACAAATTCTTACAATTATGCCCACTAGTATATGAAAACAATACCCAAAAATTCTAAAATCAAATAATTAATAGACATTATACCTCAAGGCTTTAATATAATACATAATTTTTACTTATTTTTTTCAAAATAATTTGCGCGTAGAAGGTACTTTTTCACTACAAAAGATAATAAAACAGTTCACTCATCTTTCACTGGATACCCTTTTTTTTTTACACCATAAAAATATCATCAATATACCTGCACCAGGCCATCGTTACGTGCTGCTAGCACAGGTCATTGTTATATATGCAATTTTTTTCAAATATATTCAGAAATATATTTGCATAAGAAGAGGCGAAGTTGGATCCCATTGCTATACCTGGTGTCTGTAGATAAATGGAGTGCTCGAACAAAACATTATTATCCTCCAAAACTATCTTTACTAATACATAATAAATGATTTCTCACCTGGAGAAATGGCTAGATGCTGTGTAATGCTTTGATTAATGGCCTCAATACCATCTAAATGAATAATGGAGGTATACAGGTTGTTTATATCTAAAGCCACTTTAGAGATTGACCTGTTTTGTCCAGAACATCGCTCATTTTTAAAATCTTTTTTTCATGTATCTGTGATGGAGTGAATACATAGATATTTTTATCAAAAGAAGGAGTGGTGCCAACAACCACTTTTTATTATTTATATACTGTATGTATATTATATCACACAGCTTGAGAAAAGACCAAGTGGTCTGAAACGTGAGTCGCTCTGGAGTTTTGTCTGACTGCCAGATGATTTTGGATTAAATCACATTGTTTTTCTATTCGTGAGTGCTGCAGATTTGTTCTTTTCTATATCTTTGGGCTGGCTGGTGTTCCCTGTCCGTCTGCAAGCACCTGGACTAATGATAAGTATACTTTAACTTTTATTCATATGTTTGTGTGCACCCAGCATCTTTTTTGTTTATATATATATATATATACCGATGGTCAAGGAGCAAAATTGCTCTGGATTTGAGCATGATATAAAATCAAATTTAAAGCAATCTGAACAAGAAACAGTTAAAATGAAACATGGAAAATATATTGGTGACAAAAATGACTATATTGAGAGCAAACAACGTAGAGTAGATTTGATAGACAAGATAATTACAGAAATGTGTCAATGAATTCAGGCCATAGGGTTTTCCCTAGCTCAAACAATTATCACGCAGGTGAACCTGAACATGAATCCCAGGGCTTTAAAAAGCAATAAGTGACTTTAAAAGTCATTTATTGATCCCCCTATGAGAAACCGTGGTATAAATCAGGGAGATTTAGGTCTAATAATTACCATTTTTATCAACTGAGAAATCCTTCTACGGGTAATCAGGAGCGAATGAACTACGGACATAGATTTGGACGGACCCCTAATAACCCCAAGGAGTCAAGATTCAATAGGAATATCATCCCTTTAAATAACAGAGGGTTGCCTCTCAAAGGGGAGGAAGAGGGGGGTCCTCAATCCAAAACAACAGACACAATGAAAGAGTATCACTAGCACGTGAAAGGGTATATTTAATTTGTCATCCACAATTTTGACTAATAAATAAAAGCAAGTTTTAGGCAAGGGTCTTTCCTGCTATCCATCCTGTGGCCCCAATGATTTTCAACTTTTTACTGATTTACACAAATATACATTTAACCTCACGTTAAAATGCCACTATCTGAGAATAGACACCAGACTGGATGCTGAGATTAAATAAAAGCAAGTTTTAGGCAAGGGTCTTTCCTGCTATCCATCCTGTGGCCCCAATGATTTTCAACTTTTTACTGATTTACACAAATATACATTTAATCTCACGTTAAAATGCCACTATCTGAGAATAGACACCAGACTGGATGCTGAGATTTGGGGATTTCCTATCTCTGATGCTCCAGTGGGAGCTGCATAACTGATGTTCCTGTTGTACACTCTAAATTTAAGAAACAATCTCATTTTGATCAATTACTATCTAGAGGAAGCTTTATAGATACATTTCATCAAATTATAAATAAGCCGTTCAATTGTTTGGTGGATGAAAAAAGAACCTTTATAAAGAATAGAGGGAAGCACTTAACATGTTGAAGTAGAATAGAAATGTAATAATAAGACAAGTGGATAAGGGAGGGGCAGTGGTAGTCCAGAATAGGGACGATTACCAACATGAGGCCCTCAGGTTACTGTCAGATACTGACTTCTATTCACCTGTCTAACAAGATTCTACACCTTTTTTTCTGCCAGTTTTGAAAGAACTGCTGACATCATCACTCGAGGATAAAACAGTTAATAAAAGTGAAGTTGATTTCTTGTTCAATCCAGTAGCTGTAATACCGATATTCTACTACTTCTGAAAATACATAAACAGCTCATAGACCCCCCAGGATGCCCCATAATATTGGATATTAATTCCCTCACAGCTAACATTTCTCAATATGTGGACCACTATTTACAGAACTATGTAGCATTACTGCCATCCAAGGAATCGACTTCCATACTTAATACTTGTAAAAATGTATAATGTGATTCAGAATACAAATGGATTACATGTGATGTGCAGGCATTGTACACGTGCTTTCCACATGTTAAAGGTATAGCGGCAGTAAATAATTTTCTCTCAAAGGATGCCCTATTGAGCAATAAGAACTGTGTATTTACACTGGATTGCATAAAATATATACTTACCCATAACAATTTTCTTTTTCATCAGCAGTTCTATGTACAGATTTATGGTATGGCTTTGGGCACTCATTTTGCCCCTAGCTATGCAAATCTGTACATGAGAACCTGGGAAGAGGGTTCCATTTGGCATAATAACCCCTTCCAAAACGCGTTGAGGTCATGCAAAGGTCATGCCATTTCCTGTAGCAGCATCAGCGGTATGAGGCGAGTTTGAAGGGAGCGAGTTCCATTCATTGTCGACGGTGATCTCTGGAGCCTTGTTCCTGTCGTTCCTCTCCCTGAGCCCCAGCCTACTGCTACGTAGTTACATTACATTCTGTAAATTTGCTTATTGTATCTAATGTTGTGCCACAACTGCAATATTTATATATACATTTACCACATTTCCTCGATTCTAAGATGCCGTCTATTCTAAGACGCACCCTTGATTTAATAAAAAATTGGGAAAAATAAAAAACACTACATTAAATATGCACCACACCACACTACACTATACTACACTGCACAACATTATGCTCAGTAATATGGGAGCTGTGCCAGGTTTGTCAACAACGTAATTCATTCATTTATTGGATCCTGTGATACATTGTCTTCTGTGATCTCATTGTGCTCCCTCTGCACCTCCTGCAGTTCCGGTCCCGCCTAAAGTCACGAGAGTCCAGGGGGCGCCATGATCGGAACCGTGAACTGAGCCGGGTAAGTTTGCCAAGCTGCTGTTGGGTGCTGTAAGGCGATGTGGCACGTTGATGAGGAAGCTATTTGTGGAGACAAAAAAAATTGTCTTTTCAGGCGGCTGCTACATGACATCAGCGTCAGGTGAGCTGGTTCAGCCAATGAGTGCGAACCAGCTTTGTGGTGCCCCCGGCACATCGCCTCCCCAATCTCCTGCAGCCAAGTTCACAGGTCGCTGGGGCTGCAGGCGTGCGCGCCCGCATTTGTAGTGTAATCTCTGCCTTAAATTGGAATCGGAGATGAACAGAGGATCCCGGAAGTGGCGTCAGACGTAAGCGAAGACGGACACATAAGAGATGGGGATTCCTTTCTGCGCCGACACTTGATGCTCCATGAAGTTCAAATTTCTGTACAAAGCTAAATGCAGGAAATTTGTGAGTTTTTGGGGACTTGTCCTTTCTAAACTTTTATAAATGTATTTTTATATTGCGCAATAAGGCTGCATTGTTTTATTCACAAATTTTAAATAAGAGAGAAGGACCACGAAAGATACCAACCAGTGCTTATGGTCTGGGCACTCTATGTGAGTGTATATTTTACCACATCTACCATTTTATCTATTGTTGAATGTACTTCAAAAACACAGATATCCAGCAAGCTCTAAAAAAATAAAAAAAATAAAAATACCATATAATATATAATGTGTCAATTGGAGTGCTACTGGGCGTGGCTAAATGTTAATAACAAAAAACAAAGAAGCCCAAAGCTACATCCAATATGACACAAATGTACAGTGAAATACCTACAGCATATATCTCTTGAAAAAAGGGTCCAAAGCATTTTAAGCCTGCAAGCTACTTCAAGGCATGACCAAATATTGCAGATGCTAACACTAACTGATTAAATTTCTTATTTATCTCTATAGTTAGAGGAAGAATGATCGCATTGGGTCTGTCACACCAGCTCGAAACGCGTTGGTGGGGGTTGTGGCCCCGTGATGTAGCTGTTTTTTTATAATCCATTAAAGGCTTATTTTTATGAGTACGCACTCTCTTGGATTTCATTCTACTTAGCCCCTGGGTGTGGAGGATGCTCTAGTTTCCTACTTTCATCTAGTTACTTGCTGAGAACTGGGGCTTTGGGTGCGAGTGGTATGCTTGGGACCACAGCTTAGCTGGGCCCCTGGTGCAGGGGGCAGCTGCCACAGAGTTGTGGAGGATGGCTGGGTCTCAGGGTGTGAGGAGAGAGGAGCAGTGTGTGTGTGGCCATGGGTCTGATCAGATAAGACCACCTCTGAAGACTGACAGCGTGCAAGCATGCACTAGATGTCCCACCTAGTCACACTAGTCCCACCTAGTGCAGTTGCTGCGGTGATCAGAGTGATGGTGGCTCCTCCTTTTGTGATGTCACTCACTGCCTGAATCTTTACTTTTAATGTGGCTCAAAAATTATGGGGGCATAAATGCTGTCTTAAAAGTTAGACATGTCTCCCCCATCTCCTTTGTGTCCATGCCCGACCTAACAGTATAATTTCAAGTTTCATTATTTGTATGAAAAATCTTTTTTCATATACATTTTTTATTTATATTTTTAACCCACGATTGTGGGTCCCCTATTTAGCCAGGGCCTTACAGTCCTTCCCTTTAAAATGGCGCTGGATATGCCTCAGATAATTCCTAATCTAACATTCCAGTTCAAAAAATTCTCAATGCTTCAAAATACAAGTAATGCAAGACCCACCAAAATATATACAAAATTCCTTGAAAGGCAAAAAAAAACCTTGTATTTTACAAAAATCGTGTAACAGTTTAACCATTTGTGCAGATTGATTCATAGCACTGAAGTTTTGTCAGTGCAAACAAGACAGTGCCGTCTTAACGCATGGGCACCCTGGGCAGTTGCCCGGGGGCCCCACGAGCATAGGGGCCCCATGCTAATCTATGCACAGAACAGAATTTAACACTAATTTTCCGATCACCCGCCTCAACATTCAAATCTCCCGCTAACTCGGTAGAAGGAGAAAAATGACGACTTGTAGCGGAGAGTTGGCATGTCTGCATTCGCGAGAGAAATGTTGCCGATTTTATTGCTTGCAATGTTATGGAGGTAGAATATTGTAACGGATTCGCGGGAGGCGGGGTTGTGTAGGCAGGGCCCAGTGCACTGCTTTGCCCGGGGGCCTGTAATGCTGTTAAGACGGCCCTGAAACAAAACCATGTAAAACTTTGATTAACCTTTACACAATCCAGTAATTAGAATGCTGAAAACAGCCCCTCCTTTCAGTTATAAAACACAACTCTTCGTACAAAACACAACTCTTCTTATAAAATATCTTTAAATAACATTTGAAAGCTTAATTTTAGGTATAATTATTACCAGTTTGTTCCCTTCCTTGCCTAAAAATAGTCAAAAACTCTTTGGAATGAAGAGTGGCAAAAGGAATTTGTTGCTAAACAATTGTACATGTCATGCACTTAATAAGGCAGTTCCTTGAGTTTAATATTTCAGATTAGGAATACAATAAAAACTGTATAATAACTGTGAGAAAAAAAATGACATTTAAAGCAGCAGTTCCCCTATTCTATATTAAAGGTGCAGTGCCTGCAATGCTCAAAAAGTAATATTTGCTTAACTTGTTTTTAGAAAAGGTATACCTCCACATTCCTGTGTGACCTACAGAAAGACACCTTAGACCTTTTTACAGATGCAGCGGCCGTTAGTCGAACAAATCACGGAGCCGTTTTCGTGTGCTCTGCTGTATTCCACGCGGCATTAACGTGGCCAATCACACCAGGCACTCGTGTTTATCGCTGTTGCTTTGTTTGAATTTCATAGATTCTGTTTCGTATCCGTGGCAGAAACGAATGAATTGTAATGTGTACAGTACTGTGTTACTGTGTCAATTTCAGTGGTTAACACTGTTTAACACTAAAATGCCACTTTCTGCACTCACGTCTTAAGGCGGGAAGGGGCGGAAAGGTTGGAGGAAATCACGCGCCGTGACGTGGGTATTCCGAGGTATACAACGCGTGAAGTGTTCGAATAACGGCATCTGTAAGTCTTTCAAAGGTGTTCTGCATGTATATCCCTACTCTCTGCTGCATGGGACGGAACAGCATGGCAGAATATAATCAGTTCAAGATTTAATTCAACTCTGATGATGTCACTGACCTCATTTAGGAGGCAGAACCAATAAACTGTAAGGATAATTAATTATTAATTTATAATTAATTATAATTATAACGCAAAAATTGGCTTTTGGGAGAGGAGAAAGCATCTACAGAGTCTCCCTCACACTAAAACTAGGCCTGCTTATACTGTAGGGTGGTGCATTTAGATATATTTATAAATAGGGTAACATTTGTAATTGTATGATGTGTTTAGCTCAAAGTTATATTTAGACAGAGATTGCGCACATTCAATTTATGTAACTTTCAATTCGACTTTTTATGATGCAACTTTTTGAAAGTTATTTTTCTTCTTACTTTTTCTCCTCTGACAGCCTAGAAATACTGATTTTGTGACCTTGTATATGATGTGACGGTTTAAACATATGGATTTGCACTTCATATGCAGATAACCAGTGGTACTAAAATAAGTAATCACAGAAAACTGAAGGAATATTTGCAGACATTAATGACTAAAAGGAAGATCAATGGCTATTTGAACTAGGACTACAGTACAGTGCTCAATTCTACCGATGATCCCAGCATTCCAAATCTGGATCCTCATAAGATACATGCAATGTGGAGGTAGAGGAAACCCACAGGTGCAGTTGCATGGATGGGCATGTTTGAAGAAGGCCCTATGTCCCCGAAATGTTACATTCACCTGCTCTTAATATGATGATGTAATAAATACAGAGCAAGATCTTTCTGCAACTACACCTGTGTGTCTTCACCATCCACATATTTGATATACCTAAATGAGAATAGTGCAATAACAGATAATACTGAGCGTACCATAAATATTACTTTTATTATGGACTAATCTTAGGCAATGTAAAAATGTTAACACGGCAGTTCAGGCAATATCCTGCATGTGTGTGTTTTTTTAATGAATCAGTTCTGTAGTAAGAAAAAATACTTTTAGCATTTTCTGTTTAAAAAAACAACAACTTTGAAAGACCAATTTTCTTGTATTCTATTTTAACAAGCATGTTTGTTCCTATAGCAACCATTTACATTCCCCAGATTTTAAGATGTCGCCAAACTTTGCCGATCAATAGACGGAGAACGAATTGACCGGCAGCTATGCAGTTCTTTAAGTAATTAGAGATTGCCCACATGAAACTATTGAAGTAAAAAAATTAATTAAAAAAAAGACTGAACTGCAGCTTTAAAACATAGTGTAATTACCAAGAATCCACGAATATGCTTAAATTGGTGCTTATTTTCTCAAAGCAATGTACTAAAAATGTTCCCATCCTTTTTTCCCCAAATGTTGTGCTTTGCCTTTCTTGCAACTTGCATGTAAATAAACAAAGAGGCCTATTTTGGTACAAGCCTACTCCACCAATGTAACAATGTGGAACAATTTGCAGTAGGTATGGGTTAAATTGAGATAGCAGTTTGTTCTGCCTTTTACAGCCAAGTATTAGTCACTATATAAAAAAAAAGAGTTCTTAATTTGCATTAACTCCACATCATTATGACAAGGGAAGCCTTCTCAGAAGCAGGGCAAACTGGAAAAACAAATTGAATGAAAAATGGGTTGCTTTCTTTTAAGGCTGCACACCAATTAAGAAAAACTTTGTTCTAAATGTTGTCATGTTAGATTATAGCTTTGTGTGTTTAATGTATGATGCCATATCACAGAATTATAAATCCGACCAAGTAATGACTGGGGCTGATTTTCACTACGTGCTGCCATGTTGAGTGTTCGGCATCTTTCTGCTGTCCAACTTTTAATTCTTGTAATTGGACTGTGACAAGGACCATTAGGTAACAGCAGAACAACGTGTTTAAAAAGAGTGTGATTTGAATATGTTTTAATTTTGAGACTGAATCTCTCTAGCAGTAATGGTGATGGTCCCAGTTTTAGAGGGGGCTCTTCTACTAGATAATTTATTAACATTATATCTTCCTATAATCTTGTGATGCTGGTTTTGAACAAGTTGTGTTCCAGTTTTGCAGCTTGGAGAGGATTTTAAGAGAATTGTAACTGTATACAAATAACATTGGTCAGGATCAGAATTGGATAAAATATTTTGGATGAAAGCTTCACATTTTAGGAGGTGAAATCGTATTTCAAATGTAAACATTGTACTGTTGGCATCATAGACGTACTGCCCAGTAAAGATATGTACACATATATAAAGGATCACCTGAACTGCTGCCATTTGCGTCTGTCTGTGGTTGGTTTGAAGTGTGGATAGAAGCAGGAGGGTGAAGGAAGTAGAGAAAGACACAGAAGGAGAGGGTTAGTGCTTGTCATATAGTCAGAGAGAGAATTAGAGAGTGAGCTACAGAGAGCGTGAGAGAGGATAAAAAAATCTAAATATAAGAAAATAAAATAATGCAATGTTTTCCAATTACTAGTATAGTTTATGTAGAGACCAGCGCAACCTCAAAAAAAAGGATAGAAAGAGAAGAAAAAAAAGAGGCTGTATGGTGCCGTACATTCAAAAACAGATCAATAGGTTGATGTGGTACTGTAAGTAATACACTCACATAGAGTGTCAAGAACATAGGCACTAAAGTGGTATCTTTCGTGGTCCGTCTCTCATATTCTTATCTCTTCGTAGACGTTTCACATGTAAACAGAGCAGCCTCATAGCGCAATATGAAAATACAGTTATAAAAAGTTAAAAGGGATAATTCCATAACAACTCACAAAGTGCCAGTCCTTTTGCACTTTGTACAGAGTTTAACTTCAAGAAGCCAACTGGTGCTGTTGCAGAAAGGAATCCCCGACTCTCATGTTTCAGCTTCTGCCTGGATCTGACGTAACTTCTGAGATTCTCTGTTCACCTCTTATTCCAGTCCACCATTATCATACGCGTTTCACATGTAGTAGCTACTTCCTCTGGGGATGAGATACGGTGATTCACTGCTAAGACAGGACCATAGGCGAGGAGGTGCGGCAATCTTTTTTAAAACAACCTTGAAACTTAGGGCCCTCCCAGTGAGACTATCTCAATAATTTGTGTGTATTGATGCCCGGAGTGCTACAGGTGTGGGGTTTAGAGTCCTCATCTACTGGCGATGGAAAGGTATTTCTACAGGAAATTGCAGACCTCGTTGTTGGGGAAAAAAGAGAACAAGCGCAAGGCAACCACCAATGGTGAATACAATTTAAATCAAGAGATTAAGGTCCCTGTAAAAGGACAAAAGTGATAATAAAGTGAATCAATATTGGGAATTTATACAAAACACCTTGGGCAAGATGCAGCTCAGTTCAGGATGTTTCGCAATATCCACGGGATAAGATAGCAGCAAATACGAAGCACAAACTTTAACTCAAGGTACATGTGAAAATAAAAACCATAGAAAAAAACATAGTGCAATAATGTTTGAAAATATATAAAAGTGCTAATAAAGACAATGGATGTTCAACTCACATGATACGTTTTTATCACAAAGTGATATTTACAAAGGGATTTAAGAGGTACATTATGCTGCAGTACGTTTCAGATGTCCGTGGTATATGAGAAGGAAAGAGAAATGCAGGACACAGTGCAAATGCAGCTTTATGTAAAATTCAAAATAAAGCCATGTAAGACCAACTCACATGCTCCCAAACAAATAAAAGCAAGAATACCATGCGTTTTAACCCACTAAAAACATTCATATATTTTTGTAGCGTTATTGCACTACGTTCTTCTGTTTTTATTTTCACATGTACCTCGAGCTAAAGTTTGTGCTTCGTATTTACTGCTATCAGACCTCATTGTTGGAATAGTCCTGGAAAACACCAGATGGCTTATCTTGGGGGATTTCAATGTCGACGATAAACTCTTTCAATTTGCTCAAGACCTCCTCCACACAATGAATTATCTGGGCTTCACACAACTTGTTTGTTCTGCTACCCATATAAGTGGACACACACTTGATCTTGTTTTCCAGTCCAGTTTAGAAATCTCTGACCTAACAATAGACCTAGTTGTCTGGTCAGACCACTACTCAATTATCTCCTTAATCACAGCCCCCTCCAAATAGGCCTTCTCTCGTGGAGGACACCAGACAATTGGAGACCATTGATGTGTGTGACCTCCAGGGCCTGATGGCAAATGTGGATTTGTCCAACATATGTGCCTGCAGGGATCCCAGTGCTCTTGTCCATTACTACAATAGAGATTTGGTGGCCTCAATGGATACTAACGCTCCTGTTCGCAAACAAACCCTAACCTCACACTACCACACCTTGGTTTGAGAGTTCTATTAGAGAATTTAACAAGAAGGGTCGCAGGCTTGAATGGCGCTGCCGGAAGTCTTAAATGGTTGAGGACAAGCTGAACCTGATTAACCCCATCACAAAATACCAGTCCACAATGACAGAAGTCAGAGTTCCTGTAACGTGAGATCATGGCAGCAGACAATAGACAAGCTCAGCTATTCCCCACCATGGAGTGGCTTTGCAAACCAGCCTTTTCACATGGATTGCATGGCTAATTACAGACTTGTATCAAACCTTCCTTTCTTAGGAAGGTTATTGAAAAAGTGGTGACAACACAACTGGAAAGCCATCTATCAAGCCATGAAATGTTTGACTCATTCCAATCAGGATTCAGAAGACAGCATAGTACTTAAACAGCTCTGGTTCGTGTGCTAAATTAACTGATGGTGGCAGACAGAGATGACTGTTCAATCTTAGTGCTCCTTGACCTGTCTGCAGCATTTGATACTGTGGACCATGGGATCTTAATGGAGTGACTGAATGATTTCTGTGGACTGGGAGGCACAGTTCTCAGCTGGTTCAGATCCTTTCTCACCGGCAAATCACAGAGAGTATCTTCAGGAGTGTACTCCTCTGCACCAATGCCCCTGGCATGTGGAGTGCCACAGGGTTCTACCCTATCTCCTATGTAGTTTGAAGTGTACTTGCTGCCACTAGGTGACATAATCAGATGACATGACCTGGGTTATCACTGCTATGCAGATGACACTCAACTCTACTTGTTCTTTTCACCAGGCACTAAGGACCCATTATCGGTCTTCAATTGATGCTTATCTGAGCTCCTAGAGTGGATGATTTCCAATTGGTTAAGGTTGAATCCTGATGAGACAGAAGTGCTCGCGGTGTGATGCTCGCAGTCGGAAGACAACAAGACTGCAGCTAGGTCAACACACTGGCCTTAAGCTTGGGAGCTCCAGCTGCTACACACTGTCCATTTGCAGAATCTTGGTGTAGTCCTTGACTGTGACTTGACCCTTAAACATCAGATGTCAGTCGTGATCAAATCTTTATTGTTCCTTCTAAAGAACATAGTCATAATTACGCACTTGAACCTTCCAGAAGATCTTACTACATTTGTCCATGTCTTTGTGTTCTCATGTCTGGACTACTGCAAAGCACTCTACCTGGGTTTTCTGGAAAAAGAGCTGCACCGCCTGCAGCTGGTGCAGAATACTGCGGCCAGGTTGTTAACTAACCAGGCTCGTTCTTGCCACATGATACCTATTCACTGTTCGCTGAACTGGCTGCCTGTAAAATGGTGAATTTATTTCAAGATTTGCTTGTTGACATTTAAAGCACTACAGGGTTCCAGCTATCTGAAAGAGCTTCTAGTTCCCTACACTCCTATTCACTCACTTTGATCTGCAGATCAAGGACTCGTAACAGTTCCCAGAACCTCCTTAACTTCCTTTTGGGTCCGAGCTTTTAGCCACGCTGTTTCCACTATTTGGAACAGTCTGCCTCATACAGTTCGAGAGGCCCTGTGACAGGGTAAACAAAAGCCACCAGTTATATGCCTGGAAAACCTATGTCTAGTCTACAGTGCAGCACTGACTAGGTTAACTTCAGCTGGGAACCTCAGGACAATTAGTTGGATCCCAGCTGCCTAATCAAGGTGTGTTAAAACCCAGGCTGTAGACACATGGAGGCGGTCGGTTGAGGAGAGAGGAGTAAGCTGCTGAGAGATTTCCTGATAAAAGGTCTGATTAGAAAAGTAGATGAATTGTGAACTGTCTGTCCCCTGCATAGAAAAGGGCAACTGCCATATACACTGTCTGCTAAAGAGAAACTGTTTTTGTCTGTCTGCTGAAGAAAGCCTTTTGCCTTTTGTTGCTGATGAAAAGCTATTTTTATTTTGTGTGCTGTATATTTTGCAAGGCTAAATAAATAAGTCTTGTCAAGAAACCCGCGTGTGTAGTTGCATGTACCCTGCAACATGTGGTGTCAAGAAGTGAGATTTTATTTTTTTCAAAAGGCTCCTGCAGTTAAAGGGCCACACACACACACACAAAAATGGAAGAAATGTTGAAAGCGTTTCTGTGCGAGCAGGCCCGGCTGCAAACGGAGAGAGATGAAAGACTACAAACAGCACAGGATGAGCGGATTGCCAAGCTGTTGACCCAATTCCACGGGTCTGCCAGTCCAGAACTTGCAAGCAAACCCCCGGTACTCCTGAGGAAAATGGCTCCGGATGAAGATCCAGAGGCTTTTTTACTGACTTTTGAAAGAGTTGCCGAAGTTCAGGGCTGGGCTTCAGATCGCTGGGCAACTGCTTTGGCCCCGCTCCTCATAGGAGAAGCCCAGGCCTCATATCAGGGTCTCCCAGCAGATCAGGCCATGGACTACCGACAAGTAAAAGCCGCCATACTGGATCGCTTAGGTCTGACCCCAGAGACCTACCGGCAGCAGTTCCGGAACATGAAGTACACCGCTAAGATGAGACCCTGGGTCCTTGCTCAGCGATTATTGGACTTATGTACATGCTGGATACAACCCAAGGAGTGCACTAAGGAGGCAATTCTGGAGCAGGTGGTTTTGGAACAATTTCTACAAATAATACCCCCTTCCGCACGCTTGTGGGTAAAACGCCACGCTGCTGAAACCCTAGCTTTGGCGGTCCGACTCGAGAACTTCCTTGGGGCTGAGCAGCATGCGAGTGTCCTGGACCCGACTCCACCGGTACTTGCGGACGCCCAAAGAGGGAGGTCGGATCAATGGGGAACCTACGGCCCGTCACGGAACCGCCAAGTCCAATGGAAGGAGCAGTCGTTCCAGCAAGGACGGAGTCCAAATGCTGGTCCCCGTAGAGACCCTCATCTCCTTCCGGATGTCAGCTCATCGCAAAGTGAGAGGAACGTCCGAGGACGTCGCCCACAGGACCCACCAGATGCCTGGTCTCCAGTAACCGGTCCAGCGGAGCGCTATCCACAGCCCCCTCCTGCGAGGGAACCCTCTCCATGTTCCGCCTGCGGAGAACAAGGCCACAGGTATGGGGACTGTGCACTGACGGATTGTTCATTCAGCAGAACCGTCGCCTCGGCTTTTACTAAGGAAAATTACAAGCCCTGGCTACTTCCAGCCCTGATTGGGAGAAAAAACGTCCAGGCCCTTGTAGATTCGGGCTCTGGGAAAACTCTGGTCCTCCAGGAACTGTTACCGCCCAATGTGTGTTCTTTTGACTCCCCATGGAGCATAGAATGTATACACGGCGATGTAAAACGCTATCCGACGGCCAAAATCCGGCTACAGGTAAAAGGTCAGGAGGCTTACCTTGAAGTAGGAGTCGCTCCTTGGCTCCCTGCCCCCGTTGTGCTCGGTCGGGACTGGCCTTTCTTTTTGGAACTAATGGCCCCAGTCTTTCACGAGGAGCCTCCTTCTAGGGCTCAGGAGAACCCGGGAAAACTGTTCCCCTTCTCGGCAGACCTTTTTCCCAGTAGACACCGGGTTCAAAAGACTCGGAAGCAAAGACGCTTGGACAAACAGGACTGGTTGCAGAAATCTGGGTCTCAAGGTGACCATTCTAGTAGTCAGAGGTCACAAGTGATGGCTGGGGATGGCCAAAGGGAGGGGGATATGGGCCCTGGAGATTTACCAGACCTGTACCTCCCTGACTTTCGCCACAAACAAAGGGAAGACCCAGTCCTTGCTAGACAGTATGACAAGGTGGTGACAATTGATGAACAGATTTTAGATGCACAAGGGGTGATAGTATTCCCCCATTTTGAGCTATCAAAGGATATCCTATATAGGGTGAATAGGCAGACACAAACAGGGGAGGTCACCAGACAGATATTGGTTCCCAAGGCGTTTGTTAAATCTGTGTTCACTCTAGCCCATACTGTCCCTTGGGGTGGTCACCTGGGCAGAGATAAAACATTGGATCGTATTTCATCCCTATCCTATTGGCCAGGGATGCATAGTGATATTGCTAAGCTATGTGCGGCATGTCCGGAGTGCCAGTTAACTAGTCCAAAAGGACAAAAACCAGCCCCTTTGGTTCCTCTAACCTTGGTGTCAGTTCCCTTTGAGAGGATTAGGGTAGACTTAGTAGGACCTCTAGAACCTTCTGCGAAAGGACACAGGTTTATCCTTGTCATAGTTGATTATGTGACAAGATATCCTGAGGCATGCCCCCTGTGAACAGCAACGGCGAAGCAAGTAGCCAACAAGTTGTTGGAACTGTTCTCATGGGTTGGACTTCCCCAGGTTATGTTGACAGACCAAGGTACAAATTTTCCATCTAAACTGATGCAGGATGTCTTAAAGTTACTAGAGGTCAAGTCTGTTCGGACATCGGTCTACCATCCACAGACTGACGGATTGGTGGAAAGATTTAACCGAACTCTAAAAGGGATGCTGAGGAAATTTGTAGATTCAGAGAAGAGAGCCTGGGATGAACTTCTCCCTTTTCTGCTGTTTGGAGTGCGGGAAGTCCCCCAGGCCTCCACGGAATTCTCTCCATTTGAATTGCTCTATGGCCGCCAACCCCGGGGTATCCTAGACCTCCTAAAGGAGTCCTGGGAGGAACAGCAGTCCCCTTCTAAGAATACCCTGCAATATGTACTAGACCTTAGGAGGCGCCTAGATGTGGTCGGCCATTTTGCCAGGGAGAATCTTAGATCAGCCCAGGACAGTCAGGAGAGACATTACAATCAGAATGCTCGCATGAGAGTGTTTCACCCAGGAGATGTTATTGTTACCCAGTTGCGAGTGTAAACTCCTGGCCAAATGGCAGGGCCCATTCAAAGTACTCCACCGTATGGGTGATGTGGATTACGAGATCGCTCAACCAGGGTCCAGGAAGGGTAAACAAATTTACCATGTGAACTTGCTGAAACCCTGGAAGATGCAGCGGTCTCTATTCATCCACCCGGTGGAAGAGGAAATGGACTTGGGTCCTCAGCCTCCACGGGAGAACATCGTGAGTGATGATAAAATCCCAATGGGTAAACAGTTGTCCTCTGAACAAAAAGGGGACTTGTTAGCAATAATTACTCCATTCCAGGATGTTTTTTCTGACTTACCAGGACAAACTAACTTAATTTCCCATGCAATCGAGACAGCACCTGGGGTTAAAGTACGTTCCCGTCCTTATAGGTTGCCTGAAAGTCATAGGGCTCTGGTAGAGAAGGAGGTACAAGAAATGTTACACTTAGGAGTGATTGAGGAATCATGCAGTGAGTGGTGTAGTCCACTAATTATGGTCCCTAAACCCGATGGGAAGGTAAGATTTTGTGTGCACCTCCGAAAGGTCAATGCAGTATCCAAGTTTGACGCATATCCATTGCCAAGGGTGGATGAATTAATTGACGCCCTTGGTAACGCGGAATATATATCCACGTTGGACTTGACAAAAGGATACTGGCAAATACCCTTAGAGGAAAAGTCCAAATGCAAAACAGCCTTTGCCACTCCCATGGGTTTATACCAGTTTGTGACAATGCCATTTGGACTGCATGGAGCCCCAGCCACATTTCAGAGACTCATGGATAAGGTACTGAGGCCCCATAGGACTTATGCTGCAGCCTACCTAGATGACATTGTCATTTATAGTAAACACTGGCGGGCCCATCTAAATAGGCTGAAAGCGGTCCTCAAATCTCTAAGAGAGGCAGGGCTCACAGCCAACCCTAAGAAATGTGCCTTGGGTAAAGCGGAAACCAAATACTTAGGGTATGCAGTGGGAGGTGGAAAAGTAAGGCCACTAGCCGACAAGGTAGCTGCCCTGAAAGAAGTTCCGACCCCCCTAACAAAAACTCAGGTACGCTCTCTGCTGGGTTTAGCAGGGTACTACCGGCGGTTCATCCCCAACTATTCGGAAGTGGTAGCCCCACGGACCTCACAAAAAAGTGTGCCCCTACACAAGTGGTGTGGTCAAGGGATTGTCAGAGAGCCTTTGAGGACATAAAAAGGTGTCTATCAGAGGGTCCCATCCTTACAAGCCCAGACTTCAACAGCCCTTTTATAGTGCAAACAGATGCATCAGTGATAGGGCTAGGGGCAGTGTTGTCACAACAGTTTGAGGGAGTTGAACATCCTATCCTTTTCCTGAGTAGGAAATTGTTCCCAAGGGAAAAAAACTACTCAGTGGTTGAGAAAGAGTGCCTCGCAGTAAAGTGGGCAATCGAGGCTTTGAGGCTTTACCTGGCAGGAGTCCATTTTACTTTGGTGACGGATCATGCTCCACTGAAGTGGTTAAATAGCATGAAGGATTCCAATGCTAGATTGACTAGGTGGTATATGGCCCTCCAACCCTTCTCATTTGAGATTCAGCATAGGCCGGGAAAAGAGAACGCAAATGCTGATTTCTTTTCTAGAGAAGGGGTGGATGGTCGGGCTTCAGCCGTGCGTAGCCCCAGCCACACACTAACAGGGGAGGAATGTGACAGGGTAAACAAAAGCCACCAGTTATATGCTTGGAAAACCTATGTCTAGTCTGCAGTGCAGCACTGACTAGGTTAACTTCAGCTGGGAACCTCAGGACAATTAGTTGGATCCCAGCTGCCTAATCAAGGTGTGTTAAAACCCAGGCTGTAGACACATGGAGGCGGTCGGTTGAGGAGAGAGGAGTAAGCTGCTGAGAGATTTCCTGATACAAGGTCTGATTAGAAAAGTAGATGAATTGTGAACTGTCTGTCCCCTGCATAGAAAAGGGCCACTGCCATATACACTGTCTGCTAAAGAGAAACTGTTTTTGTCTGTCTGCTGAAGAAAAGCCATTTTCCTTTTGTTGCTGATGAAAAGCTATTTTTGTTTTGTGTGCTGTATATTTTGCAAGGCTAAATAAATAAGCCTTGTCAAGAAACCCGCGTGTGTAGTTGCATGTACCCTGCAACAGGCCCCCTCTCTGGAAATCTATAAAAACAGGCTCAAGACCTATCTGTTTACACAGGCATTTAATTAATGAATCACAACCTGCCCGGCATTTAAGAGCTACAGTACTGTCCCACCTTTATTGTATCTTTCCCTGTGTTTGGTGTCGTTTAAAACCTTAAATGTTTTCTTATTTCCCCTTTTTGTAACTGTGAAGTACTTTGCATCCCATTGGAACAAAAGCGCTATATAAAGTTTATTATTAATATTATAGTTTTATTGTTTAGTTATCGTTAGACAAAAATGGTGGTGGGGGGGAGGGGGAGAGATTGTTGCTTTAACGCTGCTCAGTGAATCTAGGTTTCATGGATTTCTTTACCAAAGCGCAAAAGACATCAGTTATCATAAATGTCCATTCAAGCAAAGGGTTATTAATTATCATTAGTGAATTTTATGTATACCCATACACATTTAATATATGCAAAGTCTTGCAAACTTGTCGCATGGATTTTGCAATATAACAACAAATAAGTACGGATATATTGTAGCCAAGGTTATTGCATTCACTCATAATACATGTAGCCCATGTCTCCAGCAGCTCCTAGAGACCCTCCTCCTTTGGAGCAGCGCGGTCGCGGGTGACGCCGGAGCCAGCGATGGACCCGACGGCTGTTTTCAAAGGTGGGGGCCGAAGCAGGGAGCAGCGCGCTACCTCAGAGATGTGGCTGGTTGCCAGGGACATGATCGGGCCGTTGCTAGGGCCGCGGTCGCGTCGCGAGGGTCCCAGCGGCTCGGGGTGAAGGAAGCCGCCATTGTGGGTTGCGTTGCGCATGCGCAGGGGCTAGGAGCGCCGGGAGGCCCACAGATAGGTCGCGCATGCGCAGTGAGAAGCGCAAACCCTAACCTACCAGGGAAGGCTCTTGGAAGGGACTATAAGTCCCATGAGCCTCTGCAGCACCCCACGTGACCCCAGGGAGCCAATAGGGCTGGAGGATGACCCTGCAGGATCAAATAGATACGTTTTGCGGCCTTGGAGCACGCAGTTCAGTCAGAGCCAGGAGCAGCCAGGGGAAGGAGGTAGGGTGCAGGAGTCAGTGACTCCCTGCACTAGGCCAGAAGCCCCCAAGGCCCGAGATAGCCCTGAGCCACCCAGTAGTATTGAGTATTATAGGGACAGCCCTCAGGTTAGGGACCCTGCCACTTACTTTCTAGTTAGAGCCAGTTAGGGACACAGCAGAAGCTGCGTGTCTATCCAGAGGTTTGAGCTCAGATCTTCGCTGTCGTTGCAGTAGCCATCCGGGTGGGATCGCCCCGGAGGGTAGCTCCTGCATTCAGCCGACATCAATCTTTGGATCCTTTGTGAAGTTCCTTGGTAGGTCCGGGCACCGGAGTGTCTGGCAGGTAATCCACAAGTGCACCAACGAGCTCACTCATATTCACACGGGACATAGTGGCTGCGCAGTCACACATACACATCTCACTTGAAGGGTGGGGTAATACTGCGTGGGGCTACTGGACACTGGGTGGAATCATCCGGTGGGGTTTGTGAGGGAAGGTAGCGTCCTGCGCGACGCGGTTGTTAGTGTCTCCTGTAGGGAGGGACGTCTGTT
The DNA here is from genome assembly GCF_040206685.1 of Ascaphus truei. Taxonomy (NCBI): domain Eukaryota; kingdom Metazoa; phylum Chordata; class Amphibia; order Anura; family Ascaphidae; genus Ascaphus; species Ascaphus truei. Next base: position 67,021,816 of record NC_134489.1, on the reverse strand, counting down.
GATATACGTGCATCTGCTTATGGTTGTTATATGCAAGTACGTTCTATGTGCACAAGTAAAGTCATTGGTTATTATACATACGGTGTGCTGGTTATTTGTATGTGTCCTGCGAGGAACAATTCCCGCTCTGCCGGGAACCATCGCAGGTGGAGGCGCTGCACCGAGTACAGGGTTACTCCTAATATAATTGCCCCAGGTTCCCCGTGGCGGAAGCTCATCCCTCCTGTGAGCCTAACAGGTAAAGCACCACACCTGGTAACACTAAGTTCCCCGCACCCACACTATATCTGCGATTGGGTGGGGTGGAAAACCCGTTACATACAGAATATTGCGTTATAATGTAAAATATAACAGATTTTCCATAGGACTCAATGGCAGTGAACGCAGAATATCACAAAATATCCAACCATTACGCGCCAGCGTTAGTAGCAACCTCGGCTACACCTGTAAATAGCTCATTTGTTCCAGTGCTCTTCCTTTGTCTCGCAGACATAATCTCATCCAGGCCAAAGAGAAAAATGAGGTAATGATTATTTTGACTGTTGACGTAATCTTTGTTGTAATTATCTTTAGAATCAGAACGCTCCAAATCAATTGTGACTACAATGTTCTCATGTATCTGACTGAGGCAAGTGCTATTTTAAGGCATATTTTCAAAGGGTGTTCACAGCATACAATGTATGCCAAATCAAGGTGGAGATATTTTGAGACTAGGCTTTTGTTCAGAGTGGATAATTGTTTTCATAAAATGTTTCGCTGGAACATGTTATATGTTGATGTTTTTTTTTTGCCCTGCAATTAGTAATGCTTGGTTGCAAACATTGGGTGTTTGGTCTCAACATAAAGCTGTGGTTACTTGGTAAATTACTTTTTGTTAACTGCAATTATTGTTCATTATGTTTTATGCAATTTCCCAGCAAATACATAATGGTTGAATACACAAGAGATGTGTTTTGACATTAAAATTCCAACAACAACAAAAATCAAAATCTTTGTCAGTGTTTTATAAGGCATATTAAATGTATGTTGGAGTTTCATGTGAAAACCATTTACAGTAAGTTAACCTGTCACAGATTTGTACGTCTCAATTATTATTTAGGATTGATATACAAAGAGCAGATTGAACATTGAGGATTCAGGAAGGTTGAGTTGACCTAATGTTTCTCATGTTTTGTGTGACCTGTTGGAGAGTTGGACACATCTTACTTGGGAAAATAAATGTCTATATTCAATGAATACATTCTTAACAGTGTCACTTCCACCATTCAACCACCCAAGTGCTATAACAATTTGACAGGTAACATAGTGACAAACAAGGAGCATAAATTAGAGATGTACTGATTCGGTTTTATTTAGAAGGGCAAAACATTCATGACCTGCAAGGGCCCCAACCCTCAAAAAGAACAGATTAAAAAAAAACGCACACAGCTGTGACAAACCAATCTAAATAATAAACAATTCTCAATTGATCTCTATGTTGTATTATCTATCTATCTATCTATCTATCTATCTATCTATCTATCTATCTATCTATCTATCTATCTATCTCTAGATAGATACATATACAGTATATATACAGTGTATTGACTGTATAACCCTCTTTTCTTTTAATGTAACCATGCATTTTTTATAACTCTGTGCCCAGGACATACTTGAAAATGAGAGGTAACTCTCAATGTCCAGTATTACTTCCTGGTAAAACATTTTTCTAAATAAATATATTATTTTTAGAAACAAAATAAACAAATAACTGTAAGCTGTTTTCTAATTAATCTAAAATGGATGGGAGCGAGGCTCCAGACTCAACCTCTTTCCCGAATTGACCACCAACGGTTTTTACAGTGGCCACGGAACTGACCGTCTCGTGTTCCCACACCATGGAATCAGCCACGCGCCGCTCCTGTATCAGGTAAGGGGGGAAAAGGCTTTGTACAGGAAGGGTGACACCCATCCCCCGGTCATAGACGCAGTCCTAACTGCTGTGGCCTCTTTTTCATAATGTATATTTTCACGTTGCATACATTATAACTCACTGTATGTATTGTCAGAACATTACAGTGCTCAGTACTAAAGCGCTCTGTAAATTGTATATATCAATATATGGAACACTACTTGATTTTAATTATATTGTGCAAGAGAAGCAGTGTACTGTACATTAAAAAAAAATCTAAAAAGATCTGTATTTTGCCATATGTCAGAAAAAATTATGTAAGCCCTGCTTTAGTGTATATATTTTTTGTATCGTGCATAGGCCGGATGTTTATTTAAAAAAAAAAAATTGTCATTTTAAAAACATGAAAAAAACAATATTATCCAACTAGGAGGAAATAAAAATGACAGATGGTGTTACTTAAATGATGAAGCATACCAAAGAGATCAGTGTAAATGATGTAGGGGTGATGATGTAATGGAGATGTCCCCTCCCCCACCCCATACCAAATAGAAAATAATTGTATGGAGTATGTTTTCTTTTTCTTGACATCAGAATAGTGATTCACCTCCATATTTTCCAATGATTGCACACAAGAAGAAATAGCTGAATGTCTACCACTTTATTCACCAGCTCGTTAGAGTTCTGTTTCTACCCTCAGTTTTGCAAATAATTCCAAAACTAGCAAGGAACCAGACCTTAATAAGCACAGAAACATAGTACAGGCATACCCCGCATTAACGTACACAATGGGTCCAGAGCATGTATGTAAAGCGAAAATGTACTTTAAGTGAAGCACTACCTTTTTTCCACTTATCGATGCTTTGGTACTGGTAGGGCGCCAGTATTGCGGTTAAGGACGGGCTGACAGACGCTGCGACAAATGACGCCACAAACGTCACCAAAGTCATTGCAACGTCAAATGACGTCATGATATCGCATTACCATGGCAACGCAACGCCGTGCGATTCAGAAGGAAGAGGGGTGGTAGCAACAAGGCGGTCCCCATAGCTAAGTGCCATGGGGCGCCGCTGGACATCATCACAAAGGTGAAGAAATGAAAATGCCAGTGGGTTGGACATTTCACAAGAAAGAATTATCATCGTTGGACAAAGATGGTACTCAATTAGATTCCAAGAGAGATAAAAAGACCAAGACGATGAACAAACGTAAGACGGGAGGACGAAATCAGAAAATGTGTTGGAGCAGCTTCGAGAAGAAAGGCTGCAACCACAGTACCTGGAAGATCATTTGAGAGGCATTCATCCAGCAGTGGATCAACAAGGGATGCTGTTGGTTGATTTTATATATATATATATATATATATATATATATATATATATATATGTAACCCTGCTTTCCCCCCTCCCCCAGACTCTACGGTGGTGTCTAGGGTGCATGAGGGCAGATTACATGCGGTGTGGTGCGTACCTGCGAGGAACAGGAGGGCCTGAGCTTCCCGCGATGTTGTGGGGAAGCCAGGACCAGGCTTCTGGGATGATAGCCTCCATGATCTCTTAGTGGTGCAGCGCCTCCATCTTCTATACTCCCAGGAATATGGGACAGGACCGGTATAGAAGAACCCCTTGGGTCCCACGGTAGTACTTTTCAAGTCACACACAGTCTTTACGGATGAAGAATAGTCTCTTTATTTGACAAAGCAACAATATCCCAACGATAAGGGCTTCCAACAGCCGCAACACAATAGACAGGACGGGTTATACGCCGCTTGCCTTCGCCCAGATAATTCCTCCTCTCCTCCCCTCCAAGTCACTCTTCCGGCAGGATGGTCTGAGCTAGGGCTTCAATACCCCGTGGCCCACCCCCGAGGCTAGCCTTGCGGTGGGTCTTGGATTCTCCCCATCACCCCCTGGCAGTGGGGTGAGGGCGGGATTTCTTTCCGCTCTGCTTTCGCCTGCACTCTGCGCAGGGGAAACTGTAGGCCCCTCCAAATCCTCGGCCCAATCCGCAGGATTTCTTGACTCATGGCCTGTTAGCGGCACTGCATACTCCCGGCATAACTAACCGGCAAATCCAGACTCTGACTACTCTCGAACGAAGAATTCACTACTCACCGGAGTTGGCTGCTAAATATAGAGCTAGCCCCGCCCCTCGTGATGTCAACAGGACCTCCCCTCGTGCTCACGCCTGCAGCAGAGTCCAGGCCTGCGTCTATCATTCAGGATAGGGCTATTAAGGGGGAAAACCCAGGATGATTACTGGTGCCTGATCTTAACAGGACTTACCACAGCAGAAGGAAGATAGGTATAGCCTGTGCTGTTTACAGGGGGCTACATATATATATATAGATATATAAAAAAATGTAGGTGCAATTAAAGTCAAATAAATGCTAAAGTTAAAGTAACAACTCGTGCACTAATATTCTTTTGATTTGGCACTTACTGTAGCGCTTTCTATTAAAACAAAAACCATGTCACATTGACATGTCCAAGAAACAAAATTAGGCATTTTTTTAAATCTCTTCCCCTTTTTTTGAAGAGGAATAGGCAGGTGGACTAGGATCCCTTTAAAGCTGCAGTTCAGTCTTTTTTTTTTTTTTTTAATTTATTTTTTTACTTCAATAGTTTCATGTGTGCAATCTCTAATTACCTAAAGAACTGTATAGCTGCAGGTCAATTCGTTCTCCATGTATTGATAGGCGAAATTTGGTGACATAATTAGAGCTGGCATATGTTTTTCTTCTGCTTCTGTCTCTCAGTGGAAGCTCATGAATATTCATGAGCACTCCTGCACTGACATGTGCTAGAGGGAGGGCAGGGCTGACAAAGGGGTGTGCCAGGGGTTGTGACAGGACATGAAGGGGCAGTGCCTTAGCAAATGGCTGTTAAGATAGAATACAAGAAAATTGGTCTTTCAAAGTTGTTTTTTTTAAAACAGAAAATGCTAAAAGTATTTTTTCTTACTTCAGAACTGATTTATTAAAAAAAAACACACATGCAGGATATTGACTGAACTGCAGCTTTAATGAGGTCTCCCACGCCTTACAGGAGCTTGGGCCATGTAGGTGGACTACGGGAAGTAGATGGAGGAGGAGGAAGAAGGAGAGGAGTGGAAGTGATAAGCAAAGCCCCAGAAGTTTGCAAGGATTCGCTGGATGCTGCTGAAGGTGACAATATAGGTTGGTGTGCAATAATATAATATTTAAACATTAGATAGGTGTACACTGTATTGTATACGTTTGTGTTTGAACTTACCAAGTTGCTCCTCAGGAAGTTCCACTGTGTCTACCAGTGATGACAAGCGACAGAGAAGCCCAATGCTACATCCAATATGACAAAAATACACAGTAAAATACTTATATATTCACTTGAAAAAGGGTCAATTAGTTTAACCCTAAAGTTAAAGAAAATAAAGAGGGCAAAGGAAGAGCCCTAAATTAAGAGAACCAGTTATCCTAGTAACTGGATTGGGAGGCATAAGGCCCCTTGAAAACCACCCCGGTCCCGGGGTTCTGTGGGCGGGGAGAAGGTTGCAAAGACCCTCTTTCATTCTCATTGATCTTTTCCTCAAACTGGTTTTTGTTGGTCAGTTTTCTTCTTTGTGCGTTTTTTTTTAAAGTTTAAATAAGTACGGTTGGGCATGGATCCGGTCCTAGACTGTGGTTAGCTTCACCTTAGGGGTTATCTCTGTAGATCGTGTGTTTTTTAGGAAAAGGGATGGGTGGTAGGCGTGGGAAGGGGGGAGGGAAGGTGCTGGAGGAGTTATGGGGGGGAGGGGGAAAGAGGTAACTTCCATTAATTTTAACACTAGAGCAGGAAACCCCCTACTGCCACTTAATGAATGAGCTCTGTCTCTTTGTAGTAGCGACTTTGTCGTGACTTGTCAAACAGTGCGACACTCAGTATGTAAATATTCATATAAATCGCTCAAAATTAAGTATTCGAATACAGTTCAATATTCTGTAGTGCAAGATACAAATTGACAGCTCAAATCTCGCATATTTTTCTCGCCTACCTGAGACTAGCGAGATGAATATTTGCCTATTTACATAATGGAAGAATATTGCACGGAAGGACTTAAAGGTGAAGTCTTCTATATGAACACACTGAACAAATGTCAGTGATATGTTTCATAGGTTCAAGCTACAGGTGATGATTGATTTTTTATAAATAATTTATACTATACTATTATTAGTATAGTATTATTTATACTATAATATTAACACTTGGGCTGTAATATTTAAATGTAACCTAGCATTAGCATCTCATTTTACCATTATATATATATATATATATATATATATATATATATATATATATATATATATATATATATATATATATAATGGTAAAATGAGATGAGATATATATATATATATATATATATATATATATAAAAACAGATGGAATATTTTAGCATCATTTTTTAAAAGTGATATATATATATATATATATATATATATATATATGTATATATATATATATATATATATATACATATATATATATATATCACTTTTAAAAAATGATGCTAAAATATTCCATCTGTTTTTTGTTTTTCAACATTAACTATATAATTTTAACCCCTTCAACATATGACTGCGTGCATACTGTCTTTCTACATAACTGTTATTAATTCACTTTAGAAAGCCTGCAACTTTCAGTGACTTACTCAACCCTGAATGTTACAAATCTCATTAAAATAATTATATTTCTTTTGTCATTAAGTTTATACAAATGAGTTGTGTTCTGTGCTGAGACATCTTACTGAGAACGGCACATTTCCACTTTTTAAAATTCTAGCTATTTGTGGTTTGTCGAGCTCACATTCACCATTTTATGAATAGGCTTCTATGCATCACTCCCATTATTGCAGCTAAATTGATGCTTAGAGAAGCATGATAAACAGGAGTCTCACTTGCACTAACTTGTGATTTGGGAGGTGTCAGTTCAAAGGGAAATGACACACCGAATTCAGGCATCCAGGCTTGCTAATTTTCCCACTTCTTAGTATCATTTTTTTTTTTACTAGAAGTGAGCAAGCCACCAACCTTAATCAAGTGTAGGACATTTGATTAGCAAGTTACATTTAACGCACACAAGTTTGATTTAACACAGACACACAAGCAGAAATATAATATTTTTTATATAGTGACATAAACAACAAATCCCACAACACAAGTTCAATATTGGAAATCAATTCATTTGACAACATACATTCCTTTTGTACAGATATAGCAGATGTTATTATCCTTGTTAATGTGAGATAACATTCAAAATAACACTTTATCTCCATAACTGTTGTTTTCCAAAGCACTGTTGGTAAATAACACACCAGCGCTAACGGGTGCAATAACATCCGCTACATCTGTATATTCCATAGGTATCCAAAACTGGACAGATTCTTGAACAGGACTGGAATCTGTGATATGCCCACCTTAATATAACAATGGGTAAATTGTTATGCATAAAAATTGCATTTTGGTTAATACAGTTTCATCTTAGTGGGGCTTAAAATGTACTCCTATGGTCGTGCCCCTTCGGTATAGGGAGCGAGGAAATAGAATGCCCTCCCCATATCCATCGGAAACATGAAAGACCATCCCACTTTCAGAAAATGGCTCAAGATTTGGCACTTTGTAATCGCCTTTCCGAGCCCCGATTGATTCTTCGCTCCACTTTTGGTGTTTATAAAAAGCGCACAGGAGCAGGGTTCTCTCTGTGTTTGCACTATGCAAGACATTGAGATAAATAGACAGATATGAACTATAAAAAAAAAAATCATATTTAAAACAACATCTAGAAAAACAAAGACTGTACAAGAAAATGTTTTCATTCTGAGAAGAGATATTGTTAACTAAATAATAGGTGATGTAAAAAATATTACTTGGAAAGTCTCAGGGTCATTACATTACTAAAAAAAACACATTGAATATGAAAACAGTTAACTGCTTGCAAAGTAAATTAAGTTGAAAAAGACATGTGTCCATATGTTTAATTCTAACTGATTGAGACACTCATCCTATATTTTCTGCACAGTTATGTTTATCCAGAGGTATGCAAACAAAAAACCCCAGTGAAAGATTTCTTATTCAATGTCAGCAAAATATGCAAGTAAAATTAACCTCAAAGACATTAAACATTCTTTAACCTAAATATTAACTTAAACTAATGTTATATTTATAAACCACAACCATTCTCTTTCAAAGTCTACATTCATATTTCATAATGCTGCAGTTCAGGTGAGGGTGCCACTAGCCAAGTTTCAACTATAGCTAAAACAAACAATATTACAACAGAAAGGGAACTTGCGTCATTTGACTATTTTTTTTTGTCACTGCAAACAATCATTGGCAAATACAGTAAGATTCTGATGTTGTGGTGTGCACAATAATGCAAGGTCAGATCTACAGTGTATACATGTGCACTGTACAAACAGCATTGAATGGTAGACAGAGCTAGCAGAAGTCGTTGGTGTTTACTTTTAAAGGTACAATCTCTTTTTTTGTACAAATTGCCTTTGCTATCTACAGTATTGTACATCCTGACTACAGTCTTCTTTTTAGTGGAACTTTCTAGTAGCTGTATCGATATATATCCATACTGGTGAAGTGTAGATTTGTTAGAGGTTATGATACTTTTTAAGGGACAACCACAAGTTATTCATTTATTAAATTATAGTCTACAGAGCTTTCAAATCCTTACAGGCAGGTCAATTGTCAGAGCAGTGCTTGTCCCTTAACTTCCCGGGGTCGCTCAACACTTCAGCCCACTGGCAAATCCCCTCCTCTACTCAACACTTGCTTGACTGTGGACACCCCCATCCCCAGCTCAATACTTAGGCCGGCTCCCCTTCACCCATGGCCTAGATCAGGGGTTCTCAACTCAAGTCCTCAAGACCCCCCAACAGGTCAGGTTTTCAGAATATCTCTGCTTCAGCACAGGTGGCTCAATCAATGGCTCAGTCTTTGACTGAGCCACCTGTGGTGAAGCAGGTTTTTTGAGCCACTGATTGAGCCACCTTTGCGGAAGCAGGGATATCCTTAAAATCAGACCTTTTAGGGGGGTCCTGAGGACTGGAGTTGAACCCTTGACCTTGATAATGTCTGGAGTCCGGGCCCTCTTAATTCTATCAGTGACCAGGTCACAGGTCTCTTCTTCACTGCACTTAAAGAAGAAACCTGTGAGTTTTTGAAAGCTCTGTACAACTATTTTCCTCTATGAAGAACACTCAAGTAAGTTCGGCAGAGACTCTAAAATAGTCACCGTTTTTATTTTTTGAAAACTGCTTTAGAAATTCTGATCACTGCAGCTCTTAAAGAAATGGCGCTGGAACTATTTCTTGGATGGGGGCTGCTTAACATACAAAATCTACAACATAGATACATTACCATAATGTAAAAATGTATATCTCAAGGGGAGGCTCCAGCACCTTTCACATCCCAAGTCCTAATCCCCAGTAGCGTCTTTGCATAGTCAAGATGCCAGAACCCTACTGTATACAAATAAAAAATCATTTATATCTAAATTACAATAAATAATTCAGTTTGGGGGAAAAATGTGATCGAAAACAGCATTTATCACCTTTTAGTTACTATTTCATCTTATTCCTGATTTCAGAATCACTTATTAAACCCTAAAAAAAAAAGGATGGAGCTACTCCCCCAAAAATTACCCTAGATATGAACTCCAGACAAAAACATGTATTTATTATTTTGCTTTTTGCTGGTAGGTGGTTGGATATCAAACATACAGTACTGTACAGTATATCCAATGCTGATGTAAAAGGTATACAAATTAAAACGACTAAGTGGTGCAAGACTAACCACTTCTAGCTAATCACAACTCAAGCATATGTTGCAGATTGGGAATTTTATCTTGTCGCCAATCACCGTAAATTCTCTACATAATGTCATTATAATGAAACATTATCTGCTTGAGTAATGGTGGTCCAAATATTATTAAAATAATCTAAACCAACTGGAATTAGAACATTCTGTTCTGTAGCATTTACACAGAAATATGAACTGCTCAGAGTGATATTGCATGAGGAACAAGACATTTTATCCTTGAGGCTGAACCATGTTTCTGTTGAATTTATTTGTCAGAGATTAGATTAGTCAAACATACCTTTTCCATAGTTATGATCTCACAGTCATTGTTACACTGGCCTTCATACCACTCGCCACAACTGTAGTAACTCATGCATTACACAACTAGTATTTATTGATTTCTTTATTTGCCAGAATGTGTTGAAAAAAAGAAAGAAAATATTTATTGACTGAAAGTACACCTGATTTACCTAGGATTGGTATAAGCATTGTAATTTACTGTCTTTCTATTTGCATTTGAATGAATAATGTGTCTCAGAGGAAACAGATCCAATATTTAAATACCAGTATTAAATATCAGAAAGAGGGTTATTGATCCGCGCTCATGTTTCCTACAGTCTCTGGTGTAACCAACTCCTTCCTTTTGCTGCTCCTGTGCGTGGAGATATTCCCCTCCTCCACTGAAGATCCACCGAAGATTACTCCACAGGTAGATCAAACATAGAAAACAAAAAGCACAGAGCGCACCGATGTTGAAGAATAATATATTGAAAGTAGTACAAATAGCAAGTATCAGCTTACATATTATGTGGAAGAATAGAAGGAGTTGAGAAGGAATTAAGTAACGCAAATCTTTAGCGTGTTACACCGTATCCTACTCTGCTTCTGGGCCATCATTTTTCTCCATCTCCCAAATCCAAACAAATTGCCAAGTCTGGGGTAGCATTAACCTGTCTAGCTAACAGATCTGTGTCAGATGGAAGAAATATGCATAACAAGAATTTTACACTTGATATAGACATAAGTAAAAATTACTCTGCACTTTTTAAATTATTACAAAAAAATAGCTTTTTCATATTTTATTCCAGAGCAGGTTATGATATCATTAGCTATACCAACATTATACTTATTTGTATACATAGTTGTACATAACCTTTTAAGACCTCACAAGTATACATCTGAAGAAACAGATTTGTGAGGTCTCTGAAGCATTGTATTGTATGTCTTTATTTATATAGCGCCAAAAGTGTACTCAGCGTTTCACAAAGAATACAGTACGGGGAATTATAATACAATAAGTACAGCAAAATCAGACAATAGGCTGTCCTGAAGAGCTTACAATCTAAGTGGTATGATGGGAGATTTACAGAGACAGCAGATGAGGGAATAAGTGCTGTAGATGACAGGCTATTGGGATGCTTGATTTGTGGGGCAAGTTTTAAGGTTAGTCAGTATTAAATCAGAAGATTAACACCATTTGAAGGGGAAGAGATGGCAGGGAGGCGTGGGTGAGATCAGGTGTGTATATTTGGATTCAGGATTAGGAGAGATCCCCAGCAGCAGGAAGGTGTAGATAGAGGGTGTGAATAGAGGATTTGTGTGGGTGTTTTTTATTGAGGGATAAAGGTAGCTGGGAGAGAGGTGTATAAATAATGTGGAGTGGGGAAGTTGGAGAGAACAGAGACGTTCATGAAGGAGTGAGGAAACAGTAAACAGAAAAAGCAATAGGGAGGGCATAGTAAGATGCAGGAGGAGAGACTTCCCAGTTAATGGAGGATAGGAAGAGTACAAATAATCACAGCATTTAGAAAGTAAAGTTCTCATCATTGCAACGTTGTAGTTGTTGTGCAGAGTCCAGATCTTCCTCTAATCTTCACCTCCAATTTCAACTTCAAAATTAACTCTACCTATACTTTAAATGTGATACACAGCCAAGATAGATGGTCTTAAATACTCTGATTACATGCATTTGTCTAACAATTAAGGGAGGGTTTTGCCTAATCAACTCACATAAACATACCATTAATTAGATTGTAAGTTCTGTTGCAATTGATGATAGGAGAATTCAGCTCACATAAACATACCTGTTTTGAAGAAATTAATCAGAATGTTAGTCCCCTCATTTGCATATGGCTAACATGGTGTTATCCAAATTATGTCGGGATAAAACACCCCTGATACTAACTGGAGGTAATGCTGGGTTGCATAACCAAATGCTATGGAAGATGCCAGGTATAAATTGCAATGCAATATATATACCTGGCATCTTCTTTCCCAATTAAAAATAATTAATTAACCCCTTGGAAACCATCGTGGCCATGAGGGCATACATTATGAATTATTAATAGATATACCCTAACTACCCTAAATAATACACAACCCATTGTACTTATCTTCAGGGCAATGAGCCCCTCGCTACCAATCCACCCAAAAGGGCCAATGTCCAACCATGAAAAAAAAAAATTCCATAGGCCAGATGGCAAAAATCATTAAAGACAGCACTTTATGACGCCTTGTTAGGGAGCTTTGAAGATCCCCGTTAGCACTTAACGAGAAGTTAATGGAGCATTGTGGATCTGCCTCTTAATTTGAAATATTACGTTTTTGTTCTTCTGATTATGCGGATGCTACTGTTGCTGCTGGGTGTGGGACTGATGCACCTTTCAGGTCATCATTTGTACCATGTACTGGGTCTCTGTGATTTATATGTGGATTATGTGAAAAATTCATGTGATGAATATAATGTGTGGGTGGATACAGAGATTTAAACCACTCGCTATTAGTTTTCTCCGCAATATAGTGTGGGTTGGGCTATTGATATTTTCCAATAGTTCATTAGGCAAAAAGTTTATAATGAAGAAAAAAAGAAAAGAGCGCATGGATGCACAATAGTGCATTGAATCTTTACTAAAAGGCTTAAAACAAGATAATAATATTGCCAATACAATACAAAAAAGTATGTATTTGCATATCACCACAATGTGCAGGCTCCACAATTCCTATGTTGTGTGGAATGATGTCTCTCACTCTTCACGTCCTCTGAGTTCGCTCAGGGACTTCGGAGACTTAACCCCTGCGAGTGAGAGAGGCAGGAGGGTAAACAAGGAGGATACACACAACAGTAAGAAGTTGAATTGGGGAATTGAATTGGGGGCACACGCCAAGGGAGATGGGGAGCTTGGACGTTGTGGTGATATGCGAATAAATACTTTTTAAATTGTATGAGCAATATTGTAATCTTGTTTTAACCCCTTTTAGTCAGGGGCGTAGCTATAGCCCAGGCAGCCTGCACTCTTGGGGGCCTGCTTTCTCCCTCTCTCCCCCCCCCCCCCCAAGGGAGAGAGGAGAGAGGGAGAAAAGAGAGAGAGCGCAAAGAGAGAGAGAGAGAGTAAAGAGAGCAGAGAAAGAGTGAGAAAAGGGAGAAAAGAGAGAGAGAGAGAGAGAGAGAGAGAGAGAGAGAGAGAGAGAGAGAGAGAGAGAGAGAGAGAGAGAGAGAGAGAGAGAGAGAGAGAGAGAGAGAGAGAGAGAGAGAGAGAGAGAGAGAGAGAGGAGTGAGAGAGAAGAGATAGAACAGAGAGGCAAGAGAGAGAGCAGAGAGAGAGCAGAGAGAGAGCAGAGAGAAATCAAAGAGAGATCAAAGAGAGCAGAGAGAGCAAAGAGAGAGGTCAAAAAGAGCAGAGAGAGCAGAGGGAGAGAGCAAAGAAAGAGAAAAGAGAGAGAGCAGAGAGAGAGCAGAGAGAGAGCAGAGAGAGAGAGAGCAGAGAGAGAGGCAAGAGAGAGAGAGCAGAGAGAGAGCAGAGAGAGAGCAGAGAGAGACATTAGGTGGAGACAAAAGCAAGAGAGACATGAGAGGGCCCTGAATTTTTTTTACCTGCGGGCCCGCACATGTCTAGCTACACCACTGCTTTTAGTAAAGATTTTTTTTTTGTACAGGTAAAGACTCAGCTATCAGATATCAGCAGCAGGATACAGTGCTAAGGAGAAGGAAGCAATATTTGGAGCGACTGAAGACGAGCCAATTATTCTCTCTTTTTGGATTTTTACGCAAGGAACTTTGGGACTTTTTTCTTCTTTTTTTTCTTTTCCTTATAAATGTATATTCTTCAATGTGCTATGATTTTGTACAGTACTGGCACTTAATGCCGAGTGATCACTTTTAATAGTGATATGATAGAAAGAGGCACTTAACTCTTTAAATCACAAGAATCACTATTAATGGAGAGTAGTAACATTAAACTGCATGTATGGCGCATGCGCGACAACGGACTGAATGGCTGCTTGAACTTTCAGCTCCGTTCCCAGCCGACAATAAATAATTAATAAATGCGCTAAAACCTAACCGATTCCGACGAAAACTGACCACATAGCCCTCAGAGACCCACAAGATGTCAAAAGGGACACGTTCAAAGCGCCCCTCCACAGTGATGACGGACTATTACAGCAAGGGGGATCAACCGCGCGCCCGCAGCCATGAGGGCCTCCCGCCAAGCGGCTCCGATTCGGAGGCAGAGGGAGATAATGACAGCGGTAACAGAATCATGCGGAGACGCGATATAGGAGTTTTGTGTGGATATTAAAAGATGCCTGCAGGCCGAAGTGGCGTCCCTGAGAGCGGATATAAGCAGCATCGGGTCCAGGACTGACTCCTTGGAAAGGAAATTGGACGCAACTGTGAAATCACTCCACAGAACGGACAAACAATTGGCCCAAGTGAAGGACACTATTCAGGATATCCTGGACAAGCAGGAGGATTCCGAAAACCGGGAGCGACGCAATAATGTGAGGATAAGGGGGGTCTCAGAAGAGGAGACTGACCCAGAGGACTTTGTGGGCCGGTGGCTGACCCAGCTGATGCCGGACAAGACGACCCAGGAGCTGCATCTGGATCGTTGCCACAGAGCCCTGAGATCCAGGCCACAACAGGGAGACCCCCCGCGGGATATTATCGCCCGCTTCCACTACTTTAAAATAAAAGAACTATTTTCCCAGATGACTCGCAATAATCCTTCCTTTGAGACACACAAAATTCAGGTCTTCCAGGACATCTCCCCCACCACGTTGCTGAAAAGAAAACAACTTACCCCAATTACCAAAATCCTCAGGGATGAAGGGGTTAAATATCGTTGGATCTTCCCCTTTGGGCTCCTGGTATCCAGAAACGGGGCATCTACAACAATAAAGAAGGCTGAGGATGGCGGAGCCTTTCTCACAAAACTGGGCTTGCAGGACAAAATTACAGAGGAAGTGGCGGGAAACAGATCAGCCCCGGACCCAACATGGCGGGAGGCAGGAAGATCCAGCAAGAACAACCAAGCCCGCAGCCCACGATAATGGGTCTAATAAAGAGACAGTGTTCCCTCACAGTTAAAGTTGACCCCTCCCTCTCCGTTCGCCTAAGATACCCATGGAAGCCCCACCGAGATCCCCCTCACAGCTACACCCCCCCCCCCCCACGGCATCCCCATCAAAGCCCGGAAGAGACAAGGCCCTAACTTATCACTGCACCACTTACCTGTATCCCCGACGGCAGCAGAAGGAGACTAGCGGCCATCTTGGAACAGCTCCGGTGCCCAACTGAGAAGGGGCGGCAGCAGACGACGTCAGCAGGGAGGAGGCAGCACTCCACGCGAGAGGTGCGCGAGCGAGGCGCCACATCCAAGATGGCGGCGGTCGAGACGAGCCGGAAGGGGCGGGAGCAAGAACAAGATCCCGGAAGTGGCCAAGCAGTCCAGCATCACACGGTGCCGAGTGGGGACAGCAGACGGAAGCAACACTAAACACGCTAATAGAGCGACACATAGACGTTAGGATAGGGGGCCCCAAACGATAAGGCAGGCAGTTAGAGCAGAGGGCAGCAGAGGAAAGCGGAGGGAGCCTTCTAAGAAGTTGAGGAGGAAGAGAGGAGGAGCAGGGTGAGAGAGAGGTAAAGGCTGGAGTGCCCGCTGAAGCAGGGGATAATAAGGGAATTGAGAGAGGCAAGAGAAGGAGAAGACTACTGACATAGGCAGATGGAGAGACCAGAGGGATAGGAGTTAGGGGCGCCAAAGCAGAAATCCAGATAGGGGGTGACAACAAAAGGAGGGGGCAGACGGGGAGGGTCATGGGGAGGACCTGACATGCAGACACCACAGGGGGGGAAGTTAGGCTAAGTTAAGTGCAGCTAAGTTGAACTAAGTCGAGGCCAGGAGCTAAAGGGGAAGGGAATATACTCAAAGGATTTAGCAGAGAGCTTGGGCTTAGCAGGCATTACGAGGGGCATTTCTGAAAAGAGCTACAGAGGAAAGGGGGTCAAGTTGAGGAAAGTTACTATTACAAGGTCAGTTCTTTGTTTATTCTCACATTAGAGGTTTTACGTAGACTATCTTAAACACGAATGTTGACTAGAGTCAAGCTTGGACTAATAAAGTTGCTAGTTAGTCGGCTGGGACGGCGGTCCTACAGTCGCCGTGTGTGTCTACCCTCGGGCTGGGGCAGTTGCCCTAGAACCTGAGGAAGTCCTGGGGAAGAGGTGGAGTAACACGGCCCTTTGGAGAAGGAGGGAGACGGAGGGCGTGCTCCAGAGGTCCACCGTCCCACAGGCAAGGGAGAGAAAGTGGTACTATGCCGCTGATCACTCTCCCAAGTTGATATGTGTTGTGTATGTGTTTTTTTCCTGTCCTTATGTATCCCATGTACCCATTGTGTCTACCCTCCCCCACACTGTCTCCTACACAAGTGGTCCCCCGCTGAAGCCCCGCACAGAGCTGAGTACTGCAGAGGAACAGAAGCGGCACCGTAGCGGCCCGACACATCCAAGAGCAACACTAGGAATACAAGGTCAGTACCCCACACCAACATGCCTCTAACCTTTATATCCCACAACACTAAGGGACTAAACTCCCCATGCAAACGAAAGATAGCACTCACTGATTACAAAAAAAAGGGAGCGGATTTCATCCTACTTCAGGAAACGCATTTCAGTACCACTAGTGCTCCCAAATACTTCGACAAACAATATAACCAAGTATTTCTATCCTCCGCCCCAGAAAAGAAACGGGGAGTAGCAATCCTAGTTCATAATAGGGTAGGCCTAGTAGTAGATAAGGTAAAGAAAGATCGAGAGGGCAGGTTCCTGATGCGCATAGGTTCCATTAATGCACTACCCATAACAATAGCCACGCTGTATGCCCCTAATACCCACGAGGCAGAATTCTTTACGAAGACATTCGGCGTTATCAAAAAATTTAGCGAAGGAGCCCTAATCCTAGGCGGGGACTTCAACGTGGCTATGAACACAACCCTGGATCGTTCGGGGCCTCACAAGCACAAGGCCAATCCCCGACCTTCCGCGCTAGAGAAAGGTTTAAAAGATCTCCAACTAATAGACGCATGGAGAGAAATCCACCCGCTAGAAAAACTTTACACTTTCTACTCACACCCACACGACTCATTTAGCAGAATCGATTACTTCTTTATATCTAGTAGACTGGTCTCCGCGGTCACCCATACGGGGATCCATGACATTTCATGGTCGGACCATGCACCGATCGAGCTAAGGTGCACGCAGATAGGGCTGGAAAGACCAAGAGCAAACTGGAAACTAAATGACTCCCTTCTAAAGATCCCAGATCTTGAGAGAAAGATCAAAGAGGAGATTAAATACTTCTTCAGTGAAAATAAAGATAGCGTTGACTCACATATAACCCTCTGGGAGGCACATAAAGCAACACTGAGGGGGGTTTTGATTAGTATGGGAGCCCGCAAGAAAAAGGAGCGCAACGCAAAAATTATTAAGGTGCAAGCAGAGCTAAAGCAGCACTGGGAACAACATAGACGGTTACCCGATGCAGCGACCCTGCAACAAATTAAAGACACCCAGATTAAATTAAACCGTCTGCTCACCTCCCAGGCCGAGAAAGCGCTAAATTGGTCAAAGAGAAGATTTTTCGAGAAAGCAAACAAACCAGATACCTTATTAGCCAATATGATTAACTCCAAAACACACAATTATAGTATCCAAGCGTTACGGCGAGAATCAGGGGAAATTACCGCCAACCCCAAACAAATTGTAAGGGAATTTAAAGACTTCTACGCAAAACTATATGACGGGGATAAAGTAACTAGATCACCAGCGAACAAGGAGGCCCTGGAGAATTTTCTAGAAAACTCAAATATACCCTGCTTGAGCGGGGTGGACAGAGAGGTGATGGGTAGAGATTTTACAATGGAGGAATTATCGGAGGTTATGAAAAACCTGAAACTCTCTAAAGCCCCGGGCCCCGACGGGTACTCGAATCTTTACTACAAAAAGTTTAGGAAACAACTAGCCCCTTATTTACTCCGTATGTTCAACCAAGTGTTGAACGGATCCCCGTTCCCTAGCCAAATGCTCCAAGCGTCCATCTCAGTAATACACAAGACAGGGAAAGACCCGCAGGACTGTAAAAGTTATAGGCCTATATCACTAATTAATTCGGACATTAAAATTTATTCCAAATTGTTGGCCAATAGATTGAGTCTCATCCTACCCAGACTGGTGCACCCAGATCAAGTCGGGTTTATCCAGGGTCGACAAGCATCAGATAATACCCGACGGATTATTGATCTGATAGAAATAGCCAATCACAAAGATATACCAGTTATGGCACTCAGTCTGGATGCGGAAAAAGCGTTTGATAGGATAGACTGGCCATACCTGGAGGCCACGCTTGGAGCGTTCGGAATGGGTGACAAATTAATAAAAGCTATATTCGCGCTATATTCGACCCCGTCGGCTAGGGTTACCCACCAGGGATTCGCTTCGGATCCCTTCCAAATTAAGAATGGTACGCGACAGGGATGCCCGCTCTCCCCCCTCCTCTTTGCACTGTGTATGGAGCCGCTGGCGGCCCAGATCCGGGATAGCAAAGATATCTCAGGTATTGCCATCGGAAACCAGATGCATAAGGTGGCACTCTATGCGGATGACGTGTTCCTGACAGTATCCAGGCCCCTCACCTCCCTGCCAAACCTGCTCGAACTACTGGGACGTTTCAATAGGGTCTCCGGGTTCAAAATCAATCAGAGCAAATCAGAGGCTATTAACATAAACCTCCCTAAACACGTGGAAAAACTAATTGCCCTTAACTTCAATTTCCGCTGGCAAAAGCAACAAATCAAATACCTGGGGGTCAATATCACGCGGACATATAATACAATCGGCCAAGCTAACTACCCGCGACTGATACGGACCCTGAGAGAGGATCTCCATAGGTGGGCTAAAAATAAAATTTCATGGATTGGCAAAATCCACTGCGTAAAAATGAATTTGCTCCCTCGCCTCTTGTATCTTTTCCAAACGCTCCCAGTGCCGTTAAGTTTGAAGGAAACTCTCTCCCTCCAGACTGAGATAGATAAGTTTATCTGGGGAGGCAAAAAGGCGAGAGTGAGCAAACAGATAATGCGCACACAAACAGGGGCGGGAGGGCTAGCGGTACCTTGTTTGTTGTCATACTACCGAGCGGCCCAATTATGTCAAATTGTGCAATGGCACACTAACCCCGACTCTAAAAGATGGGTCGCGTTAGAGCGAGAGGCATGCTCCCCATTGGAACTAGAGCACCTGATTTGGTACCCTAAGAAGGTGCGCAATAGCACCAAACTGCCGCTATCCTCAATGACCAACTCGTTGTCGATCTGGGCAGGCACAAGGCTCAAGTGTGGCCTGACTAGCAGGGCATCGGGCATGACACCAATTTGGAATAACCCCCTCTTTGCTCCGGGCCAGTCCAGCACAGATTTCTCTATCTGGAAACATAATAACATAAAGCGATTGGTAGATCTGGAGGGGAGACAAGGCATAAATTTTTTCGAAATAGTCAAATCAGACCACCACATCCCAAATGCCGAGATCTTTAGGTACCTCCAGATCAGGGCGTTCTATCAAAAAGTTCAGCCAAAATCCCCTATGACAAATTTCGAAAAGCTCTGTCGATCAGGGACATCCACGGTGAGACTTACATCGCAGATGTATAAGGCAGTGACCGGTTCTAGCACGACAGTAAAGGGAAAAACTAGATACATGACTCAATGGGAAACAGACCTAGGAGAGGAGTTGGAGGTAGAGGACTGGACAAAGATAGTGACGGCGACCTCCAAAAGCTCTATGTGCACAACCTTAAGGGAGAACGCATATAAGGTAATGATGCGCTGGTACCATACTCCCACAAAATTAGCTAAATTCCTGCCCAGTTACTCCCCATTGTGTCCAAGACAATGTGGACAGCAGGCAGACCTGTTACACATGCTGTGGTCCTGCCCCAAAATCGTCCCAGTCTGGGACTCAATTAAAGACTGGTTGAACATAATTACAGGTAAACCCGTCCCATTAGACCCATGGCTGTTCCTCCTGAACAGGCCAGCAACCGGGTTCACCAAAGGAGAAAACAAGTTGATAGCTCACTTTGCTATGGCGATGAGGGGGGAGACTGCAGCACGCCTGAAACAAAACATAATTCCCTCAATCCCAAACATTAGACATAGAATTTGGACGGTATGCCAGATGGAAATGTTGACAAGCTTGGTCAATGACACTGGCGAAGATTTTGAAAAAGTCTGGGCACCATGGTTAGCCCAGAAAGAAATCCAGGGAGTGGAGAGGACCTCAATTTGGCTTTAATAGGGACAAATGCGTTCTCCCATGAGGGAGTGCTTAACGACGGAACCTACATCACACTTAGACACACGCATCCCTCACCCCCCCCCCCGCCCCCTCCCCCCCCCACTTCAAAACCCCACTTGCCCCGGGAGGGACCTATAAGAAAATGAGAGAGACAAACCAGTTAGGAGTTAGCGGTCCTACGGGGTACGCACAAAGTCCTCAGACGCAGAGAACCAGCATGAGGGAGGCAGAGGCGGAATCATGGAAGGAGACCCCCCAACTCCCACCCTCCCCCCCCTTCTCTCTTTTCTTCTCCCCTTCTCTTTGTCTGTCTCCCCCCTCCGACTCCTAGCCGGAGATCCCCCCCAGTCTGTCTGTCTGTCTACCCCGTATGTCCAAAGTCGTCTACCCAATTACAATGTTGATTGACACATGCAGTAAGCTGATACTGTACGCCGTCAAGAGCTTATTCACTGTATGTATATTATGTACTGAACAAAATAAAAAATATAAGTTGAAAAAAAACTGCATGTATATTAATTTGCACGTGTTTTCAGCGCAGTCATTTGTATTTGGGTTGTTTTTTATGCTTGCACAGTACATAGTATATAATGCAATTTGTTTTGGGGTTCTTGGGAGATTGATTTTAGTTTCAGTGTCCAGAATGAATTTGTTAATTGTATACAATTATGGACAAGTTACATCCAATGATTGATCCGTGGAACAATTCTGTAAATGTATGTCTTGGATTTGTAATAATAACACCAATATGTCTTTTACATCCACTTTTGGGTGTTACAGAGGTGGGTGAATCTGTAAAAATCTGTAAAAATCCATCTCACAAATTATTTTTATTATTCGCTTGGCCACCAAATTTTTGCCTGAAAAGCTTTTGTTAAAACATTTGTGTGAATGTATCTGTCACTATTTGCACATTCAATTTGGCTTAAATATTCAGATCACCCAGAACTTAAAATATGGCTTTTGCTGGCGAGGGGAGGAGAGAGACCTATTTTACTAGAGTCCCAAATGCTATATATATCAACTCAAACACACCTGCAAACAACATGTTGAGAGACACTTGTGCAACAAAAAGGGGCACACCTGAGATAACTGGGAAATATGCTAATTAGATATGCAAATGACCCATATTAGCATATTTCTCAGGGATGCCAATTTTTGGTGCACATGTCTTTCTCTCTCTCAATAGTGACCACTGGCAGAGTTGCATACATTCGCACGCCTGAATATTGTCACTTACAAATAAACGGCACATTCGTGGCGAATTCGAATGTTGGCGAATAATTTGCCCATTGATAGAATAGATTTTCTGGATGTAAACCTGTACATTTTAGATTGTGAGACAATTGCTACAAAAAACACATAGAAAAGACAATTCCTGCAATGCTTTGCAACATTGTAAAAGTTCACAGTCTTTGGAAATGATAAAATAGAAGCAGAAACTGCACTAGCAGGTGATGGGGCTTTCCGATAGAGGATATGATACCTTTCTGATAGAAATCGCTTATAATAAAGCCTCAAACAGGGATAGTAGATCACTTTTGAGAAAAAGAAATCAGATCAGAGATTACATTTTATTTTTGATTCTTCCCCGTATGCTGAATTTTTAAGTGTCTTTTCATAACTGGACGTTTATTTTGCAGGGTCTGCAATCTAATATTTATGCAAAGTTCCACCAAAGGTTATTTTTAGATAATCTGTATATCTACACCGAAGGACAAGTTTGTCCATACTGAAGTTAAGCACCTTAGAGTCATTTGTGTTTGGTCCATGCAATTCATGCCAGTATTTTTTCACGGGAGAATCCATTGAGGCTCATATTGTTTTTGTCCTTAATTGTCCCTTTAATCTTATTTATGTTGAGAAGACTATTTGTCAATTGAGAATAATTGTGGAATTCTGTAATTCAATAAAAAAGGTAGTGCAGATCTAAAATTATCAAGATACTTTAGGGATCATCTTAGTTCTAATCCTAACCACCTGAGGTTTAGCGGTCTGGAACATGTTACCCCACTTTGAAGAAATCGTAGACTATTGCAGTGTGAAGATTTGTGAGCTCGAGGCCATTAGACTATAATGGTTTAAATCAGACTGAGCCACTGATGGAGCCACTTGTGCTGAAGTTGGGATAGCCTTAAAATCTCACCTGTTGGGGGGTATTGAGGACTGGAGTTGAGCACCACTGGTTTAAATGACACCCATTATTGGCTTGAAATAATAATAATACTAATAATAATAATATAATAGTTTGTTCTTGTATAGCGCTGCTAGTTTTATGAAGCGCTTTACAGAGACATTTTGCAGACACAATCCCTGCACCGTAGAGCTTACAATCTATTTTTTTTAATGCCTGAGGCACAGGGAGATAAAGTGACTTGCCCAAGGTCACAAGGAGCCAACACCGGGAATTAAACAAGGTTCCCCTGCCAGTGCCAGTCAGTGTCTTTACTAACTGAGCCACTCCTTCTCCCTAAGCATGCATGAAGAAGCATGCATGATAAAAAACATCTTTCCGCTAAGGCTGTAACTACACTTCCACTTGTCCATTCTTTCCATTTGTTATTTTTAGTTTTTTAACTAAATTTTACTCCGTGTTTTTTTAAACCCTGTTTTTATTCTTGCCACTTCGGAGTGCATTAGCGTTCTGTAAACTTTATTTCTCTTTATGTCTTTAAATCTTTTTTAGAGTTATTTATTATTTATGAATCATGTGTCTTATTCTAAGTTGACATTGGAGTAACAAATAAATACAAAAGCCAGCACCACCTTAAAGCTAATATTAATGTTAATAGAAGTGACTTTGGACTCAAACAATGATTAAGTATCATACTTGCTCGAAGATGACTATACAATAATTTTTTATCAATTGATTATATCAACATTATTCTTAATAAACTGTAAAAATTGAACCAATAGGTTTTCCTATTTGTCTCTTAGTTACTTTTCTGCTATATTGAGGTGTAAATGTCCAGTGTGTCCTGAGATGGCACAGGAAAATAATGTAATTTGTCCAAGATCACATAGAGCTTAAGAGGTTAATGCAGGAACTTTACCCACCAATGTGCATTCAAGAACATCTCACAATCCAAAATGCAAGTGACCAAGACCTGGACTGTAACTAAGGAGACTTCTAAACCGAGTATTGTGGTTTTGTGCTATTTATTCTGTTATCTCATGACAGAAAAGGAGTATTAACATCACACAGTAAGTTCTGGGATGTATCAATGAATTCTGCTGATATTGTTATACCACATACATTTACAGTATAGTGCACGTCATCCATGCGAGGATTGATATTACATCTAAGTATTATACTTAAATGCCTCAACACGCACACCAGAAAACAGGAGGGTAAATGGGTCTTGATAGGAGAAGGACGAAACTTTCACTGACCTTCACATTCACTGCAAATATTTTCAGCTCTGTCTCAAAAAGGCACATTTGATTTTTTATTTCTATTACTGGTAATTCACAATCGATTTTGAATGCCTGTACATTTCAATTTGTAATCAAATGTCTAAAATGTGCACAGCTTTTGAAAACAACATGGGTTAAGACGCATAGCCAGTAAACCCACCCACAGACAGCTGTTTCGACCTTAATGGGTCTCATCAGTGTGAGGTTGTTTATACTGGCTTTTGTAAAGCCAGTATAACTACCCTCACACTGATGAGACCCATTAAGCTCGAAACAGCTGTCTGTGGGTAGGTTTACTGGCTATGGATCTTAACCCAGTCTGTGCTCAAAAGCAGTGCAATGCCGCAAGCATTGGCTTATAGGGGACCTTATAGGGGGCTTATATATGTCATGTGGTTTGAAGCAAAAGGTGGCACTGTGTGCTCATTTGCATGTCATTTCCCAGAATCCCTTGCTGCAATGGAATCACTGTGTGCTGGGTGATAATGGTGAAAGGCAGGGTTGCTGACCTGTCTAAGACATGCAAATGATCACACAGTAATATTTCCATTTGCTATATGCTTTACTGTATAGGTTTTTTGCCCACCATACCTTAACTAAGTGTGGTGTGTGTATATATATATATATACAGTGGTTGACAAATCACCAAAAAATCTACTCGCCGCACAAAAAAATCTACTCGCCACCTAGTACCAAACGTGTGCTGCTTGGGCCAATATTTACTCGCCCGGGGGTTAAATCCACTCGCCCGGGGCGAGCAAATGTATAGGTTTGTCGAACACTGTATATATATATATATATATAGTATTTCCTTGATTCTAACACGCCATTCATTCTAGGATGTACCATTGATTTAATTTAAAAAAAATTGGGGGGGAAAGAAACACTACATTAAATGTGCACAAAAAATATACATATACACACACACACACACACACACACACATGCGCACACACTCACACACACACACACACACAGCTTCTGTATTCTATAAAGTGTTGTGCATATAAAAATACAGATATATTTGTGTTTTACATATCTGTGACTCTCCCTCACTCTCTCACGCACCCCGTGACTCCCGCTCTTACCCACACAGTGAGGTGGGGGCCCGGCCAGTCTCATAGGCCCCTGGTGGTTGTGCTGGGTGCTGTGCGTTGTCTCTATGAGGCTGGGGTGCTGGGCTCCTCTCCCATGCTAGGCCCAGGGTGCACACATGGACTGTCTGCTGGGGGGTCGGGAAGAGAACACGACACAGCATGGGCCTGAGCCGCCGGCCACCTTGAAGAAAGCGGACGCGGGAGTGGATGGGACAGCGGGGTGAAAGGTGAGAGCTCGGCGGTTCAGCCAATGAAGAAGCGGAAGACATAGAGACGGGGAAGTGCATCCAACCAAAGCGCGGGGAATAGAATGCAGCAGCACAGCCAACCAGGATTATGGAGACATATAGTAGAAGGTGTGGCAGCATCGCATTAGCGGCCATATTGGTACAGAAACCAGTTAGAAATACCGGTACCCATTTTTCAAAGATATCAATACTAAGACAAATCCCGAATTCAGACATGTGAAAATAGGAAAAAAGCTGCATCTTAGAATCGAGGAAATACGTTATATACACACACACACACTCACACATGCATGCATCATATATATGCACACACACCCCATAAATATGCATCATATATATGCACATATACACACCCCAAACACATGCATCACACATATAAACACACACATCACCTACACATGCATCACATATACACACACGCCATTCTCATTCCGCAAATATACACACACAACCCATGCACATGCATCACACATACCCACACACAACATACACATGCATCACATGTACATTTATACTCTATATATACAGACATATATATACAGACACACCATACATGCATCATATACAGTACATATATACACTTGCCAGCACAGTGCCAAGGAGGAGCATAAAGAGCACAGGAGGAGCTGCCATTTGAGCTCTGCAGCACCAAATAATGGCAGGAATATGCAGTGAGCTCATCCAGTGGCCGTGGCAGATTTAACATTTTATCGCCCATAGGCACTTATCTCTTTGCTGCCGTGCTGTCTCCTCCTTTGCACCACACTATACCATATGACATCACGTTGTCCAACACCTCGCCATGTGATATTGCAGCGTCAATTGATGCCGTGATGCTACAGAAAGAAGGCGGCACGAAGGAGAAGGTAAGAGACCTTTACAGAGGGTACACTCTCTCCCGTCGCAATCAATGGCCTCTGTATATTGGAAAAAAAGAAGGGAAAAAAAGAAATGTATCGCCTCCATCGGGCCTAATGGGATATCCGCCACTGAGCTCTTCCGCACACAGCAAACCCTGCTTCTCTCTTCTCTGCAACAGGCCCAAATGCTTAAAATGTGACTGGCCAGGGGTCACCCTATGCCAGCTGCCCCTGTGAACAACAACAGTGAGAAAGTGGGAGGGTCTGAGCACATTCACGTTTGAATCGAATGTTGTAACATAATGTTCGCAGTCAAATTTTAGGACATTTGCGTAAAGGGAGGGTGAAGGAAAAAAGCTGGGCCCGCCCAAGGGTTGGATACAACTTCAGTGTTTGACCGCGGAGGCCTCTGTATGCTTTGGGGCCCCAGCTCTCCTAAGCTGCAGGCCCTCTCTTGTCCAACCCTCCATCCCTCCCCAGTGCACCAGGCCACATGTCGGGCTCAAGTTACGCATCCAGTCAGAAAGCCCCTTATGAGCGGAGGCCTCCTTCTCCCCCGGGTAAAATGATTAGGGGGGAAGAGTGAGTGCGTGAAAGAGAGGGTGGAGTGAGAGAGGGGGGCGAGTGAGAGAGATTGGAGGGTGAAAGAGATAGGTGTGTGAGAGAGAGGGGAGTGACTGAGACAGAAAGGGGTGAGTGACAGAGGGGGTGAGAGTGGGAGGTGAGAGAGGGGGGATAAGAGTGAAGCGTGAGGGGGTGATTGAGAGAGAAAGGGTAACAGAGAGAAAGGAGGAGTGAGAGAGGTGGTAAGTGAGTGAGAGGGGTGATTGATTGAGTGAGAGAGGGGGTGAGTGAGAGGGGACTGAGTGAGTGAGAGAGAAGGGCAGAGTGAGAGAGATGGGGAGAGAGTGGGAATGGGGTGGGGGAGGAAATAAAAAGAGGAAAAATTAGAGTGTAAGAGAAAGAGAGGGATTTTTAGGCACTTTTTGTGTTCGTGCCCTTGAGACATGAATTACAGTACAACAGAATAGTAACAATGCTTCCTTAATCTTCCATATAAGGGATAAAATGTATAGTAACGTCAAGTGCTCCACAGCTCTCAAACATTTTCTAAATTCCAGAGTCAACATTTATAAGTCGTTGGAAATGAGAAAATATTTGATGTAGTGTTAGAATGTTGCTTCTGGTGTATTCTGTCTGTGTGGCAGAGATGAATGTCAACATTGAAGATAAAGGAGGCACATCCCATTCTGTATAAGCAAAACAGTAGGTTACAATAAAAGCAATCCATGCAATATCCTACATGTGTGTTTTTAGATAATATTGCATTTTTCTTTTTTATTCAAGTATTAATGCCATTTTTTATGAGTTTTAATATACTGAGCGTTCTTTGATTTCTGCATCAGGTTTTAGCACACTTCCCCAGCAGTGCAAGATTTTTTAAACACTTTCCTGTTTGTGATAATTTGTTGACAATATTCCCATCAGTTTTGAGCTGCAAATTTTAACATTAGATAATGTTACCTTAGTAATATCAGGATACATTGTAGCTGCTGAGTTTCACTGACTGAAGGATTGATTGAAACTGAAAGGTTGCTATTAAATTAACCCTGGGTAGAAGGATTTATGCTCATCGATCACGGGAAAACTAATCGTTAGGTAATTAAAGGTAATCAAGGGTTGCATATTAAAAAAACAAAAAAACATTATATAAATAAAGTTTTTGTTTTTTTAAATGCAGCCCTTGATTAACTTTAATTACCTAACGATTCATTCTCCCGTGATCTGCGTGAATATATAAAAATATATTTATATCATTCTTCCTGGTAATGTACAGGTTATTAAGAATTTATTTTAGTGTTAGGACCCTTGAGATGTGGTCTGCCTTGGAGGGGCTCAAGGGCTTAGAACACTTTGGCCAAAGGGTTAAACTAAAAGACCATTTTATTCAAAAGATATCTTTATATATTTATATAGGCACTGTACCGTGTATCTGTGTTAATGGATGTAGCACTGAACTCTGTCTGTGTTTCATGTTCTGTCTCTGGTTTTAAATATATTTATATTTATAAATAGGTATTTATATATGCCAACAATGTGACTCCAAGGTAATATTAACAGAAGGCACAAATAATCAACAACTGCATATATAAAAAACAAAAACATTATACAGTATATATTCATGTTTTTTTTTTTTTATATATGCAGCCATTGATATATAGATTTTTTAAAGTGCCACTTGAACTGCCTTTTTAAGAGGCCATAAAAATTGAAGCTGCTAATGTTTTTCTTTGTGGTCTTTCTGCAGGCTTTTGCATCTACTAGGATGGGTTTGCATGTATTATGTACAGTTTTGGCAACAATATTTACAGCTCTTCTGGGAGATGTTCATGATCTTTGGAGCCCCCGTTCTATTTTTGTTCAATGTAATTTTGTTTTTCTCTTGTTTTTGCTTTGTGTGATTGTGCAAAATGTTGTTTAGACAATGGTATATGCTGCAACAACATGGGACAGACACCGTTTGATTTACAGTTAATTAAAAAAAAGATATCTGTATACTCACTTTTACAGGCTAATTAATCATAAATTAAAGTCTTGATTCTGATCTGGGGAAGTAACTATAATCCACATGGAAATATATATCTGTGCCTTCCTTTTAAATTTCCCCAATTCATGTTAATGCCCTTGTAACAGGGGAGTTATCCCTGTTCAGGTAATGTGCCTCTAATCCAGGAGTGTGGTGGTTAACTGCTGGTAGTCAATTAACAACACCACCTGCCTGATTAGATTGCTTAGAAAAGCCTGTCTTTTGAGACAGGAAGAGAGACTCCTTAGCTCATACCTGAGTTGAACCTGGAGACAGAGAAGAGATTGTCCTTGACTCTCACAACTTGTGAGACTGACATGGGGACACTTGTCTTGAGCCCTGCCAGAAGAAACAGCAGAGCTGCTTTCAAGACACAGGGGAAACTTCTAAACCTGAATGCTGACAAACCCTGAAGAAAAGGTAGCAACCAGGAACAGAGAAGATTTTCCCTCCAAACCACAAGGAAGGACAGATGTCTTGAGCGACAAGCTGACCACAAGACAAAAGGGGACAAGATTCTAACCTGGAGCCTGATATTTCCTGTGCACACAAGGGTGCGGTTCCAAGAGAGCAGAGAAGCTTCCCCTTCAGCAGCCCAGCTAACAGATAAGACTTTCATTTACAAGACTTTTTATATCTGTTCATTTCATGCTATATGTTTGGGGCTGGGAGACATGCTTATCTAAAGGGAGTTGTGGATTGCATTGTATTTCACTAGAAATACTCCCAAGTGAATAGAAGCTTTGTTTTCCCCTTGTTTGGATGGTTTCCTGATGTTAAGGAAACAGGCGCAATAAAAGCCTTATTTAATTTCACCATAACCAGTCTCCCTTGCATACCTCTGTGAGCGTCCGCCTACAGCCCTGATGAAAGTTCTTCTTTTCCAATCACCCTATTGTCAGAAGTCAAGAAGACAAGTTTTGCAGTGCTGTACATAAGGGAATCTGACAAAAATTCTAGCACAAGTCCACAATGCAATAAATCTTTTCTGTTCTTTTCTATTCTCTTCTTTGGTGGTTTGACTTTTTTTCCCCCCGAGTCAGACATTTTAACTACATCAGGGGACTCCTGTGGTAATTCTCTGAGTTACATTAGCTCTTAGGGGTAAATCTACAGCACTCCGTTAAATCAGAGCAAATAACGAGACATTACCTAATAAAGAAACCAACATAATTTGTCCTGATTAACAAGTATCCCTAATGCTAAAGATATGTAAAAAAAACAACGCCCGTTTGCAAAAGTATTATCTTTATGTTATTTGTAGTAGAGTGGATGTTCGTAGCACAGAGACTTGAAAACCAATACTTTCCACATGCGCATTGAGAACAATTTAACTTGCGTTCCAAGTAAGGTGCATTCCAGCCTGCTAATGCATGTGGATTACTTAAAGGTAGCTCCCCATCTCACGTTAACATTGAAAAAATAACCCTCAAAATATGGAATCTTTTACGTCATTTTAGCCTGGCCTTATAGGTGTCAAGATGGCACAGAAGTCAGCCACCACAGCTGCTGCTGAATTAGCAGCATGGAGAATAAGGAGTGTGAAGTTCACTGACGAGGAGTTAGAAATACTAATCAATGGGGTGGTTGATAACACTCCAAGCTTTTAGAGAAACTGAGAAAAACAGGATTTGGGGTAATATCTTAGCCAGGATTAATGCCCTTGGCCATATGGTTAGAACAGTGGGTATGCTAAAGAAGTGCTGGGAATACAGTAAGTGGAAGGTCAAGAAGAAACTGGCTGACCATGCTGCCCAGACACGGCAGACAGGAAGAGTCCCCCCAACACAGCTCACTCTTTCGAGCTATGAGGAGCACTTGATCTAAGAGATTCCTCCCTCCCAAGTGAATAGCCTTCCATCCATGGTGGGCACTATGGATCTTGAGAAGGAGCTGCCAGGTAAGTTTAAACAGACATCTTACAGTGTATATAAATTCTATGTATACAATGTATACATGTGATATGTGATATTCTACATTACCTTTTCTATCACACATTACAGTATTATTAGCCAGTGACTCACACATACATGTGGTGAGTAGTTCTCACAATAAAGTAGATGTCACATGCTTACAAGATCTCATATTATTCTAGTATACTACAGGCCAAGTCTTACATATTACAGACAATGAACAATAAGTATAAAGTAATGAGTAGTATATTTTATCCCCATTCCTACTGTATATTAACTATTCTTTAATAGATTACATAAAATCACTATTTCTACTATATTTACATTATGGTGCATACTAAACATGGTATCCTATTCATACACTTAATCAAGGGGTCTAAACATGTAAAGAAATGTTTGTTTCCGCACACAATAACAATCTTTATTTTTATATGTACCCAAAGACTGTCATACTGGAGAGCTTGTGGCCTTCATCCACAGCAAACATTCTGGCAGAATCTACTGCATTGCTGCCAACATCTGTGTTATCCGCGGGTATTTCCACTCCTCCATCTCCTCCTCATGCTCCTCCTCCTCGTCCCCCTATTGGAGAATTGACCCTACCTCCTTTAAGGCATGGAGATCGCGCCAAGTCAACCAGTCGTTTCCCTTGCCTATTTTTTTGGGGGGGGGGGGGTGTATTGTTATTTTCCCTGGTTTATTTAACAGTTTGTGTTTTTAAGTTATGTCCTTTTCCCGGTGCTTAAATTGTGCTTGGTAATAAATGTTTACTCATCTATTTATGTCTCTTTGCAATTATTATAAAAAAAATACTTGTACATTAATTGGACATATACATTAGAAGCAAAATAAACATATCCCACATGAACTTAACATATGTAAAATATTATAAAGTTTATTACATTACGTAAATTATACTGTCTCACATGATGTGTTTCAGAATAATCTCGGAGTGACACATAACATTTTCAATGAAAAATGCTAAGTGCCCTAACCAAATAATATATTAGGTTACCGCTTTTTCCATCACTTTGTCATTATAGGCTATTCAAATAAATAACTTTAAGATAATCATGGTCTGGCTGTGACTAATGGCAAAGTTTAGGTTTAACCTATTTATCGTAGCGTTATTTCTCTGTACTAACATGATCGGAGGTACGTGGATATGCAAAGTTAGGCTAACCGCTCATTAGCTTCTCAAAATCATATGAGTAAGCCATCTGTCAAAAGTTAGCAGCACAATATTTTACTGGCTGACTCAAGGGCTTTGTAATGTTAATCACCATCATTGATAGACGCTAGGAGGAGCATAACGATAATTGTGGGTAACGTCATCTTAAATAGCTTAACGGGGCTCTATGGATCTGCCCCTTAGTGTGTTCTATCAGCCATCTCATTGGTTTATCTGCAGGACGTATGAGAAGGCCATTCCGATGACTTTCATGAATCCAAATATTCAACGAAATCTGCCCCGGTGCATTTTTTTTCTGAAACTTTTTCTAGCATATTAACTGAATATACTTCTGTTTGTGTACTGTAGGATGCACACAGATTGATTGATGTATTGTAGAACTTATGTATTAAAGTATTAAACAATTTATGACCCGGAGTTCTAGACTTAACATTAGCAAACATAGAGATATTGTCTAATTATAGGAATTCCAAAACATGATATGACTTATTAATAATTACTGTGAAGTGCATAGTTGGAGACCCATAACTGATCAATTTCAATCTAGAGACTGATAACATTCTCATGTATATATTTTTATTTATTTGACCTTGAAATCCATAACTCACAAACAAAGGAAAGTGATTCCTGGCACCAAACCTTAATGAACACATCCAAGTGCCAGGTTATGTTATTACAAAGTTATCCAATAGTTAAACACTCACATCTGATGAACATATATGTTAACTTTGAAAATGTAAATGCTGTTTGGTACATATGTTGGAAGATATATTGCATATTTGTATATTTACTTAGAACAAACAGACCCATCTATCACCTGATAGTATCATTTTCTCTGTCATTTCTATACAATATATTACATTATATGACATTTTTAATATAAGTTACCCATAGCTTTCCGTCGCTTCGGGGAACTGAGTTGACTCCTTAGAGCAAAGGTGAAGATGAAGATCAAGCCAAAAATGTAATTAAAAAATAAAGCAAGATATTGCAGTGTAACATACAGTATGTTTTTGAAATAGCTCCTCGAGAAAGGAGTGTGTGACTAGGATGAAAGAAAGTGAGGTTGCTTGCAGATACTTGTTTGGGTGATCTCAGACTGATCGGTCTTAGGATCTGATGAACAAAGCTCTGTAGGTTAGGTCTCATAACATTACGTCAGCTATAACAGAACTGGACTTTATTTTCCCTGAGCGTAACACATATCCTCAAAGCTAATTATATTCAAAAACAACAGTTGTATCTCTCTCTCAATTTCCCCCGGATTTTATCAGTGTTCTAATTCTAACAAATCCATCTGGAAACGGATCTCTCTCCGCCGCTGAAAAAGAAATAAATCCGAAATCGCTGAAATCCACGGACCAAAGGAACCGGACGATCCGGTACAAATCCAGATTCGCAAAGAAAATTCGCCAATCTCTAATCCAGTCCCTGTAAAAGTCCTATTTCAGGGTCTGGATGTGAGTAATGGCAAATATAGTTATGAATTAACTACTGTAATGTTAAGTCCCCCTATTAACCTTAATGGACTGTTGTGAATATGCACTGTTATTGCAGCTTCTCATTGGCATGTAATTATCACTGATGGGCGTTATAGTTAACACTATATTCTTTAAGGGAGAAAACATGACTTAACTATGTTATTGACCTTTGAAGATAGGCGGAATAGGCTTAATGTGACATTAAGTTAGGTTAACATCACGTTATGTCACTTAACAGAGCTTTTTCGATCTGGGCCTTAGCCCTAAGAGCCCTTATTCAATATACTGTTAGCTGTTCTTCCTGTGGTGAAGAGTTAAGCTCCATTCAAATGAATAGGAATAAAAATTTGGGGAAGTTAGCTTCATAGTATAATAAAGAAGGTTAAATGAGTACAAAGTACAGTAATTGCACTGGCTATGAAGGACATATCATATAAAACCCTTATGACAAATATTCATTTGTTTCATCTGCTGTAAACTGTGACATATACTGCCTACTAAGGCCTAGATTCACTAAACACCGATATCGGGTAAAGGAGCTCAATCTCGAGTTCAATGAAATGGCAGCTAACATTGGGTCACCCTCTTATTGGAACTCAGTGTATCTCTCCCTTAATTGTTTATTCTGTACTACATTTCCAGAGTTAAAGTAGCAATCCGCTTCACTAACGAGAAAAAGTAAATGTCTCCTTCATTTTTACAATTACAAACTCCTTTTAATTGCTGTTTTTCTTTTTTAACCTGTTTTACATTTTTTATTTTTAATCCATCGGGCAGGGATTTATTGTTCCTGATTGTTTTTTGGGTTTTTTTTTTTTTGTACCATCGGTTTGGGATTATTTTGCATTCATTTTGTGTTTTTCTCCATATTGGCCATCGGACACGGATTATTTTTTGAATTTAGCTTTTATGGCTGGGCATCATCATTTTATTGGATATACTGTATGTGTTGGTGCCGCTGAGGATGAGGAGGATGGCCGTTATTCCAGCAGGGGTAAGTAATTATTTTATTTATTTAGTGTGTACATTGATTGCCAATGTGGCTATCTAAGCCCACAGAGGGGGCTTAAGTAGCCACAATGAAAATCAATAAATATAATGGCTTAGTTTTTATTACTGCATGTTTTTATTAATTTGAATGTATATTTAATGTAATGTATATTTGTTATGATTTTGAATGGGCAAAAGCCCTTTTAGCCAGAGTTGGCTAAGGACTATTACCCATTACTGTGTGTGTGTGTGTGGGGGGGGGGGGGGTTGGGGAGCTCTCTTGTTGTGGGTAGGGGGTTGGGTGAAGGGGGTACTTAAATGTATGTTTGATGTGGTGATTTTATTTTTATACATGTTTTTATTTGGAGGGGAAGGTTAATTCCCAAGATCACTATTAGCCACATTTGGCTAATAGGGATATTGGGCATTAGTTTAGAGGGGTGGGGGGTGGATTAATGGGTTACGTGCCCTGGGGAGTGTGGTTAGGCCCCTTGAGGGCAGATGGGAGGGGTTAACCCATTCATTACCTATTTGTTATGATTTTGAATGGGCAAAAGCCCTTTTAGCCAGAGTTGGCTAAGGACTATTACCCATTACTGTGTGTGTGTGTGTGTGGGGGGGGGGGGGGGTTGGGGAGCTCTCTTGTTGTGGGTAGGGGGTTGGGTGAAGGGGGTACTTAAATGTATGTTTGATGTGGTGATTTTATTTTTATACATGTTTTTATTTGGAGGGGAAGGTTAATTCCCAAGATCACTATTAGCCACATTTGGCTAATAGGGATATTGGGCATTAGTTTAGAGGGGTGGGGGGTGGATTAATGGGTTACGTGCCCTGGGGAGTGTGGTTAGGCCCCTTGAGGGCAGATGGGAGGGGTTAACCCCTTTATTACCTTAGCTGCTAGCCACTACGGTAATGAAGGGAGATAAGTAATTTATTTTAATATTGTACTGTACATGTATTCATTTTTTTTAGCAGTCCAGTTTGTCCTGCCGCTTGATGATGTAGATGCCCGAATATGGTTATCCATGTTATGAGGGGGAATACTATAGTTCCATATTCGGTTATCTACATCATCATGGGGCAGGACAGACCAAACTGGCTGGTTCTCACCTTCTGAGCTGCTCAGGAAGACACATAGAGACTGTTTCTGCCCCTCTGCACAGCTCTATCAGACTGGCTGGTCCAGTAGAATAACGCTGCGGTGTTCTGATTTAATTCTTCCGGGCCACAAAATGTACTGTTTGTGAGGCCACGGATGGGAACACAGATTTCAGCATGCTGGTCCACGGCATCAAGAACAGTAAGTCTTACTACATCTGTAGTTGTATTCTGGAGAAGATTTGCCTCTCGGGGAAGTTAAAATTACTTCTACTATTCATGCTCACTAATACAACACATGTTGCTATGGTAACATATGATGACAGTGACAGGGGGGAAAGCAGCACTACATAAGTTTGTGGGTCTTTATCGCAGTTAAAACGCCAACAACTAATTTTCTAAGTGTGGCAGGACGGCCTGTAGGCGAGGTCAGTCAATAGTCCACACATGTAGTTTCAGGGTAAAGCAAATGTTAAGTGTTTTTATTTCTCCACAGTAGAACATAACATTTGGGCACACTGTCCCTTTAAGGCAACACAAAATATAGCAGCAAAATAACATCTACTCCACATTGGGAGAACTTACTCACAATACAAGCTCTATCTATCAGGCTGGCTGGCTATCCCCAGTTCCCAACCTTTTAACATATATTACAACAGTCAGGAAACAATATTAAAGTCTTACTGTCCTTTAGAAAGAGGTTTGGTTATCCATCTGCATAGCAGCTTGTCTAGGATAGCTCTGTAGTATGAGGAAGCCACTTGCTTACAATCATTGGCTTCCTTATATCTCATGCTGGTTGTCAGGTGTGTCTGCTTCCTCCTGATTACCCAACCATTCCTCCGGGGTTAACCCTCTGAGTGCTGGATGAAGGACTCTGACGTATGTCTCCCAGGCATAACTATTAGTCGCTGACTTCACCCTGTCACACTAAGCTAATAAACTTATTTTAACATAAATAGAGAAGTAACAATGGTTGGTAGTGTGGTATAGTGTGGTATATAAAGGTATATTAAGATTTCCCTTTGTTACCATTTTAGTATATGGTGCTTGCAACTGTCCTTTTAATAAGACTCCAGCTTTCATTTAACAAAGGGAACAGAGCCTAACAATGTAATGGTTGGTAGCAGGAAATACCTTTTATTAAAATGTTACATTATATACACAGCTGAATTTTATCCAAGTCACAAGTGATGATTTATCAAAATTGCAATACATTCCACTGGGGGGGGGGGGAAACGTACGACATTCACAAGAATTGCTGGCAGCAAGCTCCACTTGCTGCAGATAATTTTTAAACAAGACTGAAATAAATATTTGATAAATTCTAATACATTTGGTTTGAGGTATGGAGATATAAAACAGCTCCCTAGCTGTAACTTGCAATGATGGACGGTTTCTTTGCAGCTCTGATGCCTTCACGAATGATCCTCCTTCTTGGTTCTCATACTGTATGGCTGACAAACGTAGACGTCTGCTAGAATTCTTCTGTCTAGAGGTTGTTTAAAATGTTATTTTAACGAGTTGTAATTAAAACAACTATATAAAAGCTGTCGAAAGCAAAAAGGTTCCTATTTTTTAGCTCCATGTTCCTACCATATTTTGTATATGCTTTTATGATGTAATTTGGGGAAAACAATATAGTTCCCAGATCAGCCTCACTCAGGTGAACCAATAGAAAGCTACAATCTTATTGTTAGTATGATTCTGCCCCTTTGTTTTTCATACTAGCACACAACATGTAAACTCTTCCCCCTCCTTCTCTCACACTCTCCCCCCTCCTTCTCTCACACTCTCCCCCTTCTCTCATTCTTTCTCTACTCTCCCTCATCTACCACTCTCCCCCCTTCTCTCTCACTCTTTCCCCACCTTCTCTCTCACACTTTCCTATCTCTCTCTCTCTCTCTCTCTCTCTCTCTCTCTCTCTCTCTCTCTCTCTCTCTCTCTCTCTCTCTCTCTCTCTCTCTCTCTCTCTCTCTCTCTCTCTCCCTTCCTGACCCCCTTTATCTCTCACTCCCTCCCCCCTTCTCTCTGAATGCTCCATTAGGCCTTATCTTGATAACAGGGGTGTGGAGCTTGTGAAGTGCCCTGTCCTGCAGGGGTATTGGCTGCCGGGTGGGCCTACCACTGCTGCAGTTTAGGGCACTTCACTGGGCAGCTGGAGAAGTCCATGAGGAGAGTGCAGGAGGCACTGGTATACCGGATGCACAGCGTCTGTGCAAGTGCCGCTCAGACAGGACGGTGAGGAGAGTAAAGGTGGCACCGGAACAGCGGTGTATGCGGCGTCAGCACCAGTATCCTGGAGGGACATCAGAAACATCCATTTGAAGCCTGTAATACAGGATAGGAACTATCCACAACGCTATTTGGAATCCTGCTTGTCGTACGTAGGATTCTAATTTTTCTCACTGGATAAGATCATCTAAGTCAATTACTCCCTGTGATCAAGGCATTTGTCTGTTTTATAGTATTTTAAATTTTATTAAATTAGTTTTCTAGCGTATCATTAGGTGTTGTTTAGTGATTTGTTTGTATATTAGTCTGTTTGTTTGTTCTATCAACAGTTATCAGCAGTTACACACTATGATAATCTCGTGTTTATTTCCACATATTGTGAGACCGCCTTCGAGATACATCTGAAGGTTCCCGGATCATCAAGACTGGACATTATTATATGGTCAGATCTCATTATTTGGTGTTTGAACTTTTTTCTAGGCGCCGGATGATATTTGTTTTATGTTATTCTGTCTGATCTGTATCGGTCAGTCTTTCCAGGCAGCCTAGCTTATATTTATAAAATTCTGGTATTCACTATAGTGTCATAGTTACACTAAGTACAGTTGTGTGAAAAAGAAAGTACACCCTCTTTGAATTCTATGGTTTTACATATCAGGACCTTTAACAATAATAAATAAATCATGACACGGTGTAATTTGTCATGTGTTGTTGTTCATCTGAGGTTGTATTTACCTAATTTTAAGACCTGCTAAGGAACAGATGATTGTTATTATGTCCTGATATTTAACCCATAGAATTCAAAGAGGGTGTACTTCCTTTTTCACACAACTGTATATTTCACAGCATTAGAGCTACCAGTACATTTCTTTTTTGCACTTGGTCTAAAGTGATAATATACTCAGAGTCTAAGCGTCTTCAGTTCAATGAAACTGGATTTATCATTTGTTTATGTCTGAAGCTAGCAGCTTCATACCCAGCCCCCTATGTTCCAAAACTTTATATAACACAGTGTAAAACTGTTTATTTTACGTGTTTCAACATACAGTAAATGCTATGGCAGATATGTAAATGCAGTGTCAAATGTTTGTTTTTCTGGTTGTGGTACTGTACTTGGTGTAGCATTTTGCTAACAGGAATAGGTTGCAAGGTATTAGTCACCAATATTTTTTTTTTTATTTATATACTGCCAGTCAGTGTACACAGAGCTTTACAGTGGGTCATGTGGTCAATTGTCAATGCTATGGAAATGTGTCCTTGTGAACGTGACTTTTTACGCTGATATTGGACATGGAGACAGAAGTAGCTTGATAGAGAGTGATGGAAAAAGACTTCCAGAGGTGGGAAGTGGTATACGAGAAATTGTCAGGTAATACAGAGAAGTAGAGACAAAGGGGTCAAAGAGAAGACTGCTTAAGAGTTGGGCAAAGGAGGAGAGTAGCTATGTACCAAGAAATGAGATCAGAGATATAAGTAGGGATGGAGGTCTGAGGAGCATTGAAGGAGAGGAGGAGAATGTTATAGGTGATACAGAATTTAGTGGAGAGCCAAGGTATCTAAACAGGGGAGAGGCAAAGGAAGGTATCAGAGAGTGGTATAAGTCCAGCTGTAAAGTTTTTTTAAATGTTATTCAAACTCTAGAAATAAACAACAAGAACTACTCAAAGACACAATGGTTGATGATTTTTTGCAAATGTTTAATTTCTCCTTTGTTTTTCTTTTCTTGTATCCATGAGGTTGTATCCCTTGTAATGTAACACGTATTGTTTAATGTGTTAATCCCTGAAAACAATAAAAAATTTGAAACAAAAAAAAACTACAAAAACGTAACTATGGCAAATACTGTATATCTAAAATATTTTGCATATGTATTTGAAGATAAAAAGATATGAACAATGTAGCTATTTGCAATACCTTGACGGTGATCAATGGTTCTTGTATTTGGGTTTATTGATTTGTGATTAC
Source organism: Ascaphus truei (assembly GCF_040206685.1). Classification (NCBI taxonomy): domain Eukaryota; kingdom Metazoa; phylum Chordata; class Amphibia; order Anura; family Ascaphidae; genus Ascaphus; species Ascaphus truei. Next base: position 66,982,372 of record NC_134489.1, on the reverse strand, counting down.
ATTTGTGCCATCACAAAAATTCTGCCATCACAAAAATTCTGCCATCACAAAAAAAGTTTAGAACACTATTTATAAATCTTGTAATAATGGAAACAAGGCCATATTTACTGAGCAGTCTTCTGCCATAAAGCACCATCTCATGCTTGAAAACACCTTACAGTCCATTCAACAGTCTATAGAGAAGAGAAGGAGCGGCTCAGTGAGTAAAGACACTAACTCTGGCACTGAGTATACCACCTGTTTCACTTCATGATGTCGGTCCCTTGTGACTTGGGCAAGTCGCTTAATCTCTCTGTGCCTCAGGCACCAAAAACATAGATTGTAAGCTCTACGGGGCAGGGACTGTGTCTGCAAAATGTCCCTGCAAAGCGCTACGTAAAACTAGCAGCGCTATACAAGAACAAACAATTGTAATTATTATTACGTGTCTTCAAGTGATGGAAAGTATCTTATGACAAGAGACTGCTTAGTAAATATGGACCTACATCACCCGTGACTGTTTTAGTATTGTGACCTACTGGATGTAAGTCATTAGAAATGTAGAAATACTAAACCAATGCTGAATTATTGAAGGACACAAATTAAAACACAAATTTAATTTCAAGTTTGCAATAATAGAAAGGGGAAAGGGTTAACTCTTTTGTGCCTAGAGTTGTAGGGAGAAAGTAATGAAATATTTTAAAACTGTCCATGGCTTTTTCCAAGGAACACGATTATTTTATTTTATTTATAACAGATTAAACTACATTTTTTATTAGCCCTGATCCTTTACATATTTATTATTTGGGGCATTAATGATAGATATACATATGTGAAGATAATTTGTGTTACTAGCCCGTCTTGCATTGAAGAGGATAAGATTAAGTGGTAGGTACCAGCAGTTCCAACTTGCGTCTATTCACCATTTATTCACAAAGTGAAAGTCCTTAAAAATATATTATTATTTTAATAATATGTAGGTAGTATGTAAGTGAAGGTATTTATGTATAAGGCCATTCATTGGAGACATTGTAGTCTCAAATTGTTGCCCAAGCTTTGCTCTAGTTCAGAGGTTCCCAAATCCAGTCTACTTCATAAATTATTATACCAATATTTATCAAAAATTTAATTTATCAATCTGGAAGTTATTTTACTGAGTGTAAAAAATCTTAGATTACTCCTATAAAAGTATCTATATCTTCAACATCTTAACTGAAGAGATATATTACAGAGGTAACCAGACATTTGGCAGCATTGACATCATGGAGTGAATCCAAGAATAAAAGGAGAGTGGGAAGAGAGAGGGTTGGGAAGATTCTCAAGTCAAGACAGACAATTCTTTCACATTACATGTCTGATGAATAGCAGTGTTTTCTGTGTGATTAACTGCAGCTCATCCTGTGTAAAGAGGCATTTCAAGCGGCACTTTAAGTTTTAATATACACAGCCTTTGATTACCTTTATTGAAAACTAATTACCAAAGCTGACGATCGATTCATTCTCCTGTGGTCAATCAGCACAGATCCTGCTTTCCATGGCTCACTAAATGGCTGCCTTCAGTTTCAATCAGTCTTCAGTCCGTGTATCTCAGCAGCTACAATGTATTCTTATATTAATAAGGTAACATTATCTCTTGTTGCAGCTCAAACACCTGAAAGCATTGGCAACAAATTATGACATATAGGAATGTGTTGCAAAGATCTTGCAGTGCTTGGGAGGTGGGCTAAAATCTGCTATAGAAATCAAAGAATGCTCTGTATATTACAACTAATTAAAAATGGCATTAAGAGTTAAATAATAATAATGATAATAATAATAAAATAAATAATGTAGTAAGTATCATCTAATACTACAGAACTGATTTATTGAAATAAAACACACATGTAGGATATTACATGGATTGCTCCTTTACTTAAAGCTGCAGTTCAGACAATATCCTGCATGTGTGTTTTTTTTAATGAATCAGTTCTGTAGTAAGAAAAAATACTTTTAGCATTTTCTGTTTTAAAAAACAACAACTTTGAAAGACCAATTTTCTTGTATTCTATTTTAACAAGCATGCTTGTTCCTATAGCAACGATTTACATTCCCCATATTTAAAGATGTCGCCAAACTTTGCCGATCAATAGATGGAGAACGAATTGACCAGCAGCTATGCAGTTCTTTAGGTAATTAGAGATTGCCCACATGAAACTATTAAAGTAAAAAAATAAATTAAAAAAAAAAAAAAAAGACTGAACTGCAGCTTTAAATTCAATAGATACACAGGGAGACTGAGGGTCTTACTTAAAGTTTATATGTAGCCAGGCCCGCATTTAGGCATGGGCCTACTTGGCCTGGAGCAGCAAATTTCAGGGGGGTGGCAAATTTCAGGGGAGTCGGTGCTGCGGTTACAGAGGCCCCGCTCTCTTCCCCACAACAATTAAACTGATTGCCGGGGGAGAGCTTGGGGACTCTGTAAAAGTCTCTTACCACCTCCTCGCTCTCCTCCTTCTGCAGTGTTGCGGCATCAAATGACGCCGCGACGTCATGTGGCGATGCATTGCCATGACAACATGACGTCACATGGTGTCCCGTTGTCATGGAAACGTGTCACCACGTGACGTCGGGACGCTGCAAGAGGAGGAGGTAAGTGCCTATGGGCGGCAAAATTCTAAAACGGACCTGGATGTACAGTAGTCGCAAAAATAACATTGTCATAAATAAGATACAGTAGCGCTGCTTCGTCTGTATTTCAGAAAGTAGACTTCAATTTAAAGTTCGGTGCATCAGTCACAAGCAACTGTTCTTACATTATTAGAATTATTATTATTATTATTATTATTAGAATAGTCAAAACGCCATTGACAATGCGTATTTTTAATGTCTTGCACAATCATATGTCTGTGTGTAAACATTGCGCTTGTACGTAATAATTACACACGCATCATTTTAGTGCATTAGGTAATGAGTACACTCCTATAAAATGTTACGTTTGGGTCCTCACTTCAGTCTTCAACCACTCTGCATAGCACAAGCAAACGCTGCAACACCCTGATGGAGAACTGCAGCAGCCAGCACACGGAGAGGAAGAGAAAGCACAAATTTAACTAGGAAGTCAAAGTGCTCATTGTGTACAACAGGCATGCCCAGTACATTAACTCTATAATGTTTTTCTCTTCTTCTTCTGGGTCTTGGTCTATTTTCCTATAATTTTCTCAGAGAATTTTAACCCCACAAGATACATTAACCTTTTGAGTGCCGGATGTGTCAGAGCCCCTCCAGACCATCACGATTATGTCGACCGCTCCCCGGAGAAACTACCGTACGTAACCATGGCACCACCACGACGGGAGCGGAATAGGAGTGCTCAATGCGGTCTCACCCTAGAAATCAAGCTAAGAGCCAATTCCTGTCCTCAAGGGCCACCAACAGGTCAGGTTTTAAGGATAGCACTGCTTCAGCACAGGTAGCTCAATCAGTGGCTCAGTCTTCGACTTCGACTGAGCCACTGATTGAGCCACCTGTGCTGAAGCAGGGATATCTTTAAAACCTGACCTGTTGGCGACCCTTGACGACTGTACTTGCCCCCCTTGCCCCCCGATGTAGCCGCTACATTACAGGGCACCTGGAGTGCCACACCCCATGACTCAGGGAACTCAAAGGATTACTTGTTTATTTTGTAAATCATTGAATGCATATTTTGCACTATATAAGTAAAAATAAACATACGTTTACTATGTTTGTGTTTGTACTACATATACCTGGAAACCACATTTTCAAAAGATTGTCATCATTAATGTCATAAGTAATGTCTGTGACTCGATTCTTTTAAACTTGCTTCATGTGTATTGATTAATAATCCAAATGTGTATATTTGTATTTATATACAGTAGCACCATTTATGTACATAGTGCTTCACAGCAGTAATACATGTGACATAATAATATAACACAGTGTGAAAAAGCGCATAAAACATACAATTAAGATTAGCAAAAAGGAGTCCCTGCCCTGAAGAGCTTACACTCTAAGTGGTATGTAGGAAGACCATACAGAGGCAGCAGGGGGGTATTCTTATAAGTGCATATGCAAGGGGTCATGGTCGATGTTTAAGGTTTATATTATCAGCTACAGAGCTACCCTTATACTTCCCTAAAGAGCTGTGTTTTAAGATTTGTCTTAAAGGGGGATAGAGAGGATGCAAGTCAGATATTTAGGGGAAGGGCATTCCAGAGGTGTGGGGCAGTCAGTGAGAAAGGTTTTAGGTCGGGAGAGGGCTTTTGATATAAAAGGGGTAGACAGGAGACATTCATGAGCAGAACGCAAGAGTCGGGATGGTGCATAGCGAGAAATTAGGGCTGAGGACCCGCTGCGAATGGCCGCTGCGCGCGGGCCACCAACCCCTTACCTTTTCCTGTCTGTGCCCGCTGCCTCCTTCCGATGACTTTCACTACGCACTGTGAAGCGTCAGCCACGAGGGGGTGCAAGAGGATTGCGATCCCGAGCAGTGACGCATCACGTGGTGCGCTGGTGAGCCTATCAGCGCTGGGGGCTGGAGTGAGCTTCCCCCACCTCCAAAAGGTAGGGGAGAGGGGGAAGTGTGTGTGTATATGTATGTATGTGTGTATGTATGTGTGTATGTGTGTATGTGTGTGTGTGGGGGGACGGGACAGACCGAGGAGGGGGGACGGACGGACCGACAGGGGGGGGGGGGAACGGACGGGGGACGGACGGACCAACGGGGGGGACATGGGGGACGGACCCTCCGCTCAAACAACCCCCCCCCCCCCTCGCTCCCGCTCCCTACAGACCGCAGGTAGCGGTCAATTGCCTCTCAGCGCGCCACCTGCATGCAGTGCGGGCGCGTTGACTGAGGCAGCGGGGTCTCGGCCTAAGATGTAAGGAGGGGCAGAAGAGTGTACAGCCTTAAAAGTGATGCGGAGAATTATGTGTGTAATACAGGATTTGATAGGAAGCCAGGAGAGGGATTTCACCATGAGAGAGATGCCGAGACAGATTTAGGAGAGAGTAAAGTGATTCTAGCGGCAGCGTTTAGGATAGATTGTAAGGGAGACAGGTGAGAGGCAGGAAGGCCGGACAGCAGAAGGTTACAGTAGTCGAGACGGGAGAGAATGAGGGCCTGTGTTAGAGTTTTAGCAGTAGAGCAACAGAGGAAAGGGCGTATCTTTGTAATGTTATGGAGGAAAAAACTACAGGTTCTAGATACATTGTGAATGTGAAAGGAGAATGTGAGGGAGGAGTCATAATGCGACACCTAGGCAGCGTGCTTGTGATACTGGGTGTTTGATAGTACTCCCAACAGTAATGTAGAAGGGGACAGTAGGGCCAGACTTGGATAGGGATAGGAGGAGGAGGAGGAAGAGGAAGGATGATGAGTTCCGTCTTTAACATTATAAGTTCCAGTCAGCGGAGGTGACTAATACTTCTGTCTTTATTTTTTTTAAACCCGGTATCATTCTCCGTTAAAACATTCTCATTGAGTCAGAGTGTACACAGCAACTATTTATTGTACACAGCAACTATTTATTCATTAACTTATTATTTACTGAACAATGATAGTCTTTAGGTGTGCATAGCTGATACCTGTGGTTGTAATTATTACACATATAGTTCCTTCCTGTGTTACACCCTAATCAGATCCTGATAGAAATCACAGGGTCAGCAAACTTTTTTTTATACATCTGAATTAAAAAAAAAAAAATATATATATAACATTTTTACTGTGACAAACATGCAATGTTTAAGTTGAACACTTAAGGTTGTTGGTGAGTGATGTAGTTCTATAGCTTGCTGTTAAAAGGTCTATATGTTGAATTGTGAATATAATCTCTGCTAGCAAGTTTTCAGACAAGCCTCCTTGTGAAAAAAAAAGGGAAGAAAAAAATAAATCTTAAGTTTGACCACTGCATCCACATTATCACTTAACACTCGGGCGGGGAGAGATTGGTGAGAAACATCCTCTCCCCTCCTCTTTCATGTGTTTCTTTAAAAAATAATACATATATTTATATGCCCATGACAATAAGACAGCGCCTGCGCATTCGTTTCTTTTCGCGCTGGTTACGTAAAAACTGTTGCAGTTTACCAAGTGATAAAAAAAAAATAGTGGAAAAGGCGGGGGCGAGTTTAACAGGAAATCAGAAACACGCTCGGCCGGGAGCTGAGAAATAAAGAATTGTAGTGAGGGCGGATAGAGGGAGAGAGCTACGAGACGTTTTTGCAACAAGTAACTTCTGTGGCTAGCAACCTGTAGAATGATCGCCATGTGAGTAAGGCTGCGCGGCATACATAAGTACACAGCGGTGTGACATAGGTACACAGCGGTGTCACTACACTTCCTAGAGTCACTTTTGTGTAGATGTGATGTTATTTTCTCGCCTTGCATTAGCGCCACTCCGTGCCCTGGGCAGGGGGAGGCGGTAACCGGGTCCGTGTGTCTCCCTTGTCACGCAGGTTGGCTCTACTCTTGCTTTAAAGTGGAGGGAGTGTTGCATTGACACACGCCAGGCACTTCAGCATGGAGGAAGCTGTCGTTGAGGACGCTCAGTCGTGGGCAGTCGCGACAGACAAGCGAAAGGCCTGGGCGAAGAGCAGAGATTCCTGGCAGGCATCGGAGGCAGAGGATGTGTCAACGGAAGCGACCGAGATTTCCCAGACTATACAAGAAAAGCTGCAGCTAGCAGGGGAATCAGGTCTGTCCTCCACCAGTGAGTGTGTAACATAAGGCGGGGGGGGGGGGGAGGACATGAGTGTGTAACATACGGGGGGGACATGAGTGTGTAACAAGGGGGGGACATGAGTGTGTAACATAAGGGGAGACATGAGTGTGTAACATAAGGGGGGGACATGAATGTGTAACAAGGGGGGGACATGAGTGTGTAACATAAGGGGGGGACATGAGTGTGTAACATAAGGGGAGACATGAGTGTGTAACATAAGGGGGGGACATGAATGTGTAACAAGGGGGGGACATGAGTGTGTAACATAAGGGGGGGACATGAGTGTGGAACATAAGGGGTGGGGGTGCATATGGGAAACTCGGGGGGCTCTTAAACTAGTTATCCTCCAAAGGGGTCAGAAAAAACTGAGTTAGAAGGGTCATGAGCTATTTGTAATGTAAGTTTAGATACATTTTAAAGACCTGAGAATTATTCCATCTGTTACAGATGACATATGTATTTACATGACCTTAACTTTCAAGTGAGTTTCAGTGGGGAAAACTGCTCTTAAGCAACTAGTATGAAATTAGCAGGAGCAGAGAGTCCAAGGCTCTTTGGGCCCCATTTGGGCCGCCAGTTGAAGAGCCCTGTTTTATTAGATATGTAGTAATAAGGCAATGTTGATGCAAGAACAACATGGCACCACTTGTACACAAAGTCCTATTTATTTAAGTAGGCTTGTTTTTCGTTGATACGTATGACCTTGATGTCCTGTGGCACTCCAATCCTAATTATGCAGTTGAAATTCACTGGTATAGGTGTGCCTGCCTTCCTGACAGGGACCAAACCTTGCTGTCCCTATAAAGCAAATACTGTATCCCAAATTGTACATGAGGTACACCAGAGCTGATCAACTGCAGCACACGTTATTAACTACAAAATAATCGTTAAAAGATCAAAAAGCAAAATTATAAAACAGGTAAACAAGTACAACTTCTCAGCCTCTGCCTCTTTATCAGGAACATCCCAAAGCAGCATAACAAAGATACATGTGGTTGTTTTTTCTCTTTGCTATACTGCTACAGGCTCTCTGTATTTTGATTTTTACTCATTCGTGATTTTTTTTTTGTAAGATTACTTTCTTTAAAAGACTTTTTAGTGCTGCAGTTGATGATCTGTGATTATTCCTTTTTTTTTATACATATAAAACACAGATTTGTCCCCAGAATTGCAATGGCCATTTTAATTCTAATCGGTAAACCTAGTTTACCTCTTTCTCCCAAATTTTCTTTTCCCAATGAACGTAATTGAAAGATGAAGAAACGTTACTTCCCATTATAGGACCGATCACATGTAGACCACCAGTACAGTGTTTAAAGCTTTTATTGGTGGAGAGCGATGAGTTACTGACTCCCCTCTCTAAGGCCGAGCTCATGGTGGTGGCGCGTGCACTCCTGCAGCCCAAGCGATGTGTGCACTAGGCTGCCGGAGATTGGGGAGTTAGTTGATCGGGGGGGGGCGTGGTGAACGCGTCATGGAGCTGGTTCGCCCTCATTGGCTGAACCAGCTCACGTGACGTTGACGTCACGCGACTGCAGCCGAAACCTTAAATTCACTTTTCTCTGCAAAATGTAGCAGCGTCGAAGTGGGCAGCGCTGCGGGCACTTGAGGAACTGCAATAGCAAATCATGTAAGAGTCCCGAAAGTGCGAGCGCACACAGCAACTTCCCCACCATGAGCTCGGCCTAAAGGTGTTCATTATTTAATAAAAAAATTTACACAACACTTTTTTATTGTTAATAAAAAAAATATATACAACAATAGTGTGTTAAATCTAAAGCTTATGCAGTATAGTTGTGACAGTAAAGTACTGTACCAGTTTAACCACTGCTGCCAAATCAGTGAGCACCACAATACATTGCTGGCCCTTTTTGCAGCAGAGGGGTTAAATAACTTTAAGGATTCAGAAAGCTAAGAATTGGGAAAAAAAATGAGTGAGAGAGAAACCCACAACAGTGTATTATGCACCAATCTGTAAAGTGCACTATCTATTCTGAAGCAGTTTAGGTGTAATGCATTTTTTCAAATTAAAACGAAATGATTGACAGTCATAAAATGGCAAGCAGATCTTGTAGGTTGAAAGTGAGCTCTTTCTCTGGTCCTACTAATCAGTAGTAGATGTTAAGTTAAATAATAGTGGTGGTAACCTACTATACATGAGTAATTCATAGATTAAATTGGTGTACAGAGCTTTCGGAACCTAAAATGTGTCTGAGTCCTATCACCTGTCCTACACACTAAAATATTTAGTTTAAAAAAAAAAAATCTTTAACAAGAACTTTTTAATAAGATTGAGGCGGCTGTTTGCATTGTGCTTGCCCGGCAATTCCTATTCAATTTAAATGATTGACTTAGCCGCTAAAAGTGGTAATGTAGATATGACGAAATTACACTATTTTTAAAGTATCTTGTATTTCCTTATCATGTAACTCAGATTTTCTAGTTATACCTGTTTATCAAGTTCTGTGTCCATTACCTGTCTCACCAGCTGCCTATAATTGTACTGTCTTCTACATTTGCTTCTTTTTAAGTGTAACCTTTATGAAAAATGTTGACATGACCAAATTAACAAAACAAACAAAAAAACTTTTTAAATCTGTCAGTGAAAGATGGGTTGTCAAGCAGTGAAATAGGTTAACAAAAGTCATTTTATTGAGCAAACTTTACATGCTTCAGGTTAACTTTTTTTCATGCTTCTATCATGGTTACTGTACAACTTTTCCCGTGGCAAAAAAAAACATTAAAAAAGAAAGTTATGTCTATAAATTAACATGCACTATAACTGAACTCCAGCTCCGTGTGTCTGAGCAGAGAATTAAGAGATTTGATGTCCTGCTAATGTTTGGTTTCAGAGGCCAACAATTTTCTAATCAGGACCGGTGGTGTTTGGTGGCACTAGCATATAAACTTTTGTTTAACACGCTTTCTACAGTATACATGTTTCATATACACAATATTGTGTTACTATTCATTTAACTGTATGTGAAAGGAAGTACCGCAAATAGTGTTGTGACCTGTTATATACTTTTATAATCTGCATTTTATTATACATATTAATGGTGGGTGTACATATAGTGTATGTGGTCACTGCCTGTTGTATACACAACAGAATGCCTGCCTCCCAGCCCTAGTTCGCACACAATACCTTGTAATACAGAAAGTTGCGAAAGGAGCTCAAACCTGCTCTAACAATCAATGAAACCAAACCTGCTGCTCATAGCTGTTTCTTTAAAATGAATAAATGTATGTGTTTGTGTCTATCTCACACTCACTCACTCACTCACTCACTCACTCACTCTTCCCTTCCCACTGCTGTTATGTAGCAGATAGTGTTTGATTCCTTCCTGTTGCACCCTTCAACACTGTTAACATCCCATATAACAGTAATTACTCTGAGAGCTACTGCCAAGATTCAGTTCAGGTTTATTTTAATCCATAATTGAAAAGCAGAACTCTGACTGCATATGAAATGAAATTAATGTTAAGTAGACATATTTGAAGAATGAGATCTTGTACAAACGGAAGCAGGGATTTGTACACTATGTGAAAAGGTGTTTTCCTACGTCGTTGGCTAAGCCGGAACAGGTTATACTGTCTAAAGCTGAAACCATGCTTGTGAAATGGGGTTTATTCATCCATACGCTGCCTAGGCGACTTAGTGCATCACAGAGCCACGTATGGCTTGTCCCACTGGCAATGAAGGGGTTAATACACAAATGTACAACCATACCGTTAACTCATGTTTTTTTTTTTTTTTTTTTTTTTTTAAAGGAAACAAACCCAATGAAAAGATTGCAATATGGCTGAATGACTGTAGGTAAGGCTGCTTACACTAATTTAATTCTTATATGTTTACGGTAACACAACAAAAAAACCTAATGATTTCTACTTGGACAAAAAATAGGAGGATGTTTAGTTGATCCTTTATTTTTTATTTTTTGTGGCAATCTTCTTTTATGGTAACATAGGAAATAGGTTAAAATGATCAGTTATTCACCTTATTACTTTTTTTTTTTTTTTTTAAACAATTTTTTTTGTTTGTGTAGATCTGAATATATATATATATATCTCCTGAAAATCTTTGTACAAAGTTGTGACCAGAAGTTTGAGGTGGGATGTTGTAAATGAGCCTCGGAAAGGAGTGTTAATAAACCTTTTGTAACCCTACATCCTTTTTGGAGAACAAGCTCAGACATGTGCATGCCGGCTGTTGTATTCTTGGAACAGCATTAGGGCACTAAGAGGGTTATGGTGTCAGTCAGTGTTAACATGTTGAACATATCCTTTGCAAACGTTCGCTTTCGTTCTACACTGGACTGCACAAATATGAATTTGCTTGTCTACGTTTTCAAATTGGATTAAAGCAGCAGTCTATTGACGACGCTCCTTACCTGAATATACCGTAGTATCTGGCATACCGATGTAGTGACATTGTTTCCCCAGGTAACACCGTATATTCTGTTCTAACGCAGAATCTGTTTCTATAGGGGTGAATGGGAGTGTTTGTGAAGAAAATCACAGCATATTCCACTATTACACACCAGAGGTTACAATGTAGATGACTTGCATCTGTGTATCACTTATCATATATACTTTTATTTTTTTCATTACATTTGTGTGTGTATTCACATAATCTAGAAAAGGACTCAATGTTGCCTGTATGCACATTTCATACCCTCTAGGTGATTTTACCTGGGAGTGCCAAATTAAAATGGGAGGACTGCGTGGTATTAGATCAGTTTTCATGGCTTGCATTGTTGCCGTAGAAGGTATCTTGTTTGAGAAATGTATTACTGGTTGGCAATGTTGACCCCTTATTGTGCCAGAGGTAATGCATGTTGGCTTAATACCTGATTAAAAGAATGCTGATGACAGAAATGGAAAGTTTGTTATTAGTACAAAGTTGATTGCAAATTACTGCTTTTGGTACAATTATTGTGAGGAGCGTTGTTTGATAAAACATCACATGCTTGGCATAAAAAAGTGAACATCTATTTTTATTCTAATAAACACCCATGGTAATGCTGCAAACTCAACCACTAAATGCCTTCTTTCTACAACCCATATATTGGGATATGTAAATTGATTAAACTGTACTTTTTTTGTTGTTGCAAAGTTTTTAACTTGAAGTCGTGCAAGTTTCTGATGAATCACAGGTTACAATTATTTATTTTGTCAGTCAGCAGAAAAATTCATGTATTTGCAGTATACTAGTCAAGAGTTGGTATTAACTGACACATGCAATGTTTCTTTGAAAGCGAAGGCTTTTTTAATTTATTTTTTATATATTAAATTCAACTTAACAAATTCTCCACTGATTTGCTGTCTCAGAAATATTTTGCAATGAGCTTTTTAAATTAAACGTTTCTGACTTTTTAAAATGACCACCAACATGGATAATCTGTTAATTTGCAGTGATCGAGAGAAATGACTGGCAGTTTTCAGACCGCTACAAAAGTGATTACAGGCATACCCCGCTTTAAGTACACTCACTTTAAGTACACTCGCGAGTAAGTACATATCGCCCAATAGGCAAACGGCAGCTCACGCATGCGCCTGTCATCACGTCCTGAACAGCAATACCGGCTCCCTACCTGTACCGAAGCTGTGCGCAAGCAGGGAGACTATAGAGCCTGTTACAAATGCGTTATTTACATCAGTTATGCATGTATACAGTATAACGATTGCAGTACAGTACATGCATCGAATAAGTGGGAAACGGTAGTGCTTCACTTTAAGTACATTTTTCGCTTTACATACATGCTCCGGTCCCATTGCGTATGTTAATGCGGGGTATGCCTGTATTTGGTTGGCTATACATTCATTGCAAATGTTATGCATTCAATGTAACTGCTATTTATATTTACAGGGTATTGTTATATAATTCGTAAATTACTTGGAGTAGAAACATTGAAATGTACATTTAAAAATGTTTTTTTGGAAATGACTGTCAAATATAGATATATACTGTACCATGTTTCTTTTAAGGTACACAATTTTTTGTGACTGCTTTTTTACTGATCTCAAAACTGTTGACTTCCTCCTTGTAGCTAGATAGAAAACATCCCTTAATCCTGGCCAGATACAGCATTGTGAAAGACTCGAGTACTTTTCTATATTGCAGAAAGCTTTGGATAACGTTGGTGCCCAGCTCTGTCTTCTCTATTCCTGATCATTGCGGAAATATTTTTACCGTTTAGTATGTATTCTATGATTTGTACTATTTGTGGGCTAAATCTGTAAATCTAACAAATTCCACAAGATAGAATACATATTGCTTTTCATTAGGTTGCTAAAACTATCCATTTTAAATGGGATAAATGCTGTGATCTGGACAGCATTTTTCAACAAGAATGCTTTAAAACAAAGGTACCCATATATGGGGCCTTTTATAAACATTTGGGTTACAGGACCCTCTGGCAGATGTTCTGTGATTGATTGAACTGGGAAGTACTGTATGTCTAATAATTGAGTCAAGCACATTTCTGAAATATTGACTATAACATGAAAGTATAAGTGAAGCTAGAGTTTGAGTTCTGTTCTTTCTTCATGGCCATAATAGCAGGATAGTGTTTTTCCAATGATTTATCTGGCTTGTTAATTTTCGGTCTAAACAAGCCAGAGCTGGAATTGCATGGGAACTGCTTTGTTACATTTTGCTTAACTTTAATAATAATAATAATAATAATAATAATAATAATAATAATAAATATTGGTGCATATATCAAGAGGTACAATTTGAATTGAGAATTTTTGTAGAGAACAAAGTTGTATTAAACCTGTTTAATCTGGTACTAGCAATGTTTTAGGCATAAAACCTTTCTAGAGGTTACCGTAATTCACTGTGGTCTGTTTTACGGGTTCACAGGTCAGTGGAACCTTTAGCAAGTGATTTTATCTTGTGCTACACCTCATTTTTGAGCCCAAAGCAGGTGTTAGTGGCTGCAGCTGTGGTCTACAACACTCCAGAAATGGATTCACACAATGTCTGTTATTTTGTGCCATAATGCACATTTTTCTGAAATGCCAATGGTGACCCGGTCTGGTCAGTTTTGACTGTATAATTAACAGCAGGTACATTGGCTGAAGTACTGTACAGTTTTTTAGATGCTGCACAGAGGCCAGAGGTGGCTGCGACATCAATCTTGAAATCTGAGGCTGGGTGGGTTAGAGGGATCAATAGCAGGAGTATTGAAAGATTCATGAAATTTATACCGCTTTTCAAGATGGCAATTTACTTTATATGTGATTCGGCTTCTGACATTAAGCTGGTCCCAAGATCTTCAGCTAGTATGGTGATTGCCAGAAGAGCCTTGTGGCTGAAGTCTTAGCGAATACAGCATCCAAGAACAATCTGTGTTCAATGCCATTTGGTTTGTCCTATTTCAGGCAAGAACTAGAGCGACTAATAAAGAGCTTTGTGGGGTGAGTGGCAGATTACTTCCTCACAAAATTTTATAGTTTGTGTTTTCGATCTTACTTTTTGTGGCAGGAGTATGTCTCTACCTTGGCACGTTATCCTAGACTTTCATGGGGTGGCAGAGGTTCTTTATCCAGGCAATCAAAATCAACAAGAGGCAAAAGTGTCATTCCCTCTTTAGTCTACCATTTGGATGCAGGCTACTGGACTTTGCAGAGCAATGGCAAAGCAGGCAGCATGAAGAGGCATTTTGTATATGTTTTTTAAACCAATGCAGTGATCAGCAGAGTTCCAGATCAACTACATTTTGAGGGAATTCCTGTTGTCATGGAACTTAAGACCTGAATCCTTGGATGTTTCTCTAAATGCCAAGCTTGCTCTCCATTGATAGGACATCCCTCTCAACCTGAATAACGGATTACCTATTCAGGCTAGCTCTTGGATATTCTTGATGACGACTAACCGCAAACAAAGCTAGGGGCACATCTCTGCTCCAGAATTGCACAAGGTGTTGGGGATTGCAAAGGGGGAGAAAGTGTCCTCTGGAATTAAGCACAGACTCCAACGTGGATCTACGAGTAAGATTCGTAGAACTGGTGCTCAATTGGTGTCTACTGCAGATGGACATTATGGCAACCAGAAAAAAAATCTATTTTGGCCCACTAGGGCCTGGTTTTCAGATCTCCTACAATGCTCTATCCAACCTCCATGGCGTTTGCCTGCAATCCCAAATTTAACACCCTACAAAATATAAGTAGCATTGTGGCTAGGAGTTCATAATACAGGGTATGGAGATGTTTTGCTTTATGGTGTAGGACGCCACATGACTGTGATATTCATTAAAGGTTCAGATCAGGGGCCAGCCCTTAGCAAGACACATTCACTATTTATGCATTTCAAACTGAGCATGTGATGTCCTGTATCTTCTTGGGAATTGCCCCTTCTGCTATCAGCCATTTTTTAACCGCATCAGGAAGTCTCACTAGAGTACCTGACCTTCAGATAGTCTCTTTCTAGTGGCAATCATACCTGCCAGGTGGATAAATGTGTTGCAGACTCTATCCTTCTAGGAACCATATCTATTCCTTCATGCAAACAAAGGGTTGTTGAGGACACCATCACACTGCAGTCCAAGGTTGGCATACTGTACCAGCAGTTTCTGAAGGACTGAAAAACTCTTCATGCTCTTCGCATTCTTTGTCAAGGTGATTAAAGATGGTATTAACCAGCTCAGTGCAAATTTCCCCATTAGTGGGTCAGGAGCACATTTGATCAAGGCCATAGCAACTTCATGGGCAGAAAGAGGTCAAGCTTAGGTAGCAGAAATGCAAGGTGACTACTTGGATTTTTGGTCAACCCTTTAATAAGGCATTATAGACTGGATGTTGCCTCTGCAAATGCAAATTCATTCTTTGGCATGCTATGAGCCGTGATATTTTCTAATTCTTCCCAAGTATAACTGCTTGGATATGTCCTGCAGGTGTGCACTGCTGAGGAATGTATATGAAGCAATTCCTAGTGTCTGCAAGGCAGGGAGGTCTTATACCTGCCCAGTTGAAGCTTGTTTTCTGTCCAGCCGAGAGGGTGGAGCAATTTTGCACAGGTATGCACTGCTGTGATGGGATTTAATGAAATAACCAAGTGTTTTTTCTTTACCTGTGGCCTCCCCTGTCCTCATCAGAGAGCCAATAATAAGACATTGAGGTTTTGCCTGTGTAAAGGTTTTTTTTTTTTTTTTAAATTCAGTGATATCAGTCCAAATGGAGCAGCTGTTCTGTTTTCAAACCAACTCTATATAGCCTGGGTCCCCATTGGCCCCCTTAGCTCCCGATATCGCTGGGGAGAGTGCGGCTAGGCGGGGGAGTCTGCAGGAGCGTTGCGGGCAGTCATGCCCCAGAGTGCACAGGAGTAGTGGAGAAACATGGTGCAGCTCAGCCAATAGGGCTGCAACACTAACGGGAGCAGGACATTGCTACATTTGGCGTGCTAGAGGCCACGGCAGTCAGAGCTGGGACACGGAAGGGTGAGGGTGTGCTGAGGTGGCTGGGAAGGATGTGAGGGTGAGGTTGTGCTGGGGTGAGGGTGAGGGAGTCGGTGGCCCCTGAGCTAGCCAGAGACCCCCTTTTTATAGGCCCGACTCCCATATAGTTTGTGGACTCTTCAGGGAAAGCCCCCTGTAGTCTGTACAGTGTCAGGGACACAGCAGCAAGACGCCCTGCAGTAGAGGTGGTCTGGGACCAGACCACCACTGCAAGGCAGAGACTATTAAGGTGGGACATTCCAGTCGGAGACCACTCCACGTGGAGGCGGATGACATCGCTGACGGCGACAGCGTGAGACCGGACGCATCCATCTCCTCAGTTGGTGGTGGTGGCAACAGGTGCTGGAGCACCTGGCAGGTATCATACAGTCAACAAGTGTAAAAGAGCAAAAACAAAGCGCACGACTTAGTGTAAAAAAGTAATTATATTGTGACAATAATAAAGTGTAAATGATTGCACGTACAAGAAGATTTAGTCATAAAAGCAGGGAATGTTTAAGGGTACATGTTACCACTCTGGAAGTTGATGACCGACTTTATTTATTTATTTTTTTAATTTGCAATGTTACAAATAACCATCAGATATGATTTTATGAAGTGTCTGACTCTATTGTCGGCAAGGAGACTGCATTCAATCTTGGTTGAAGCAGCAATTGTGAAGCTCATTCTTGATGAGTTTCAACTGAAAAATATCTTTTGCCTTTGCAGTTTGATAATTATCTCCAGTCAGGGGTCAGACAAAAAGGAAATGCTACAAAGAGTCAAATGAAGCCAAATAACTGCTTTACGTATGTAAGGTTCTGTTTTCGGAAAGACCATTAGATTGTTGTTTTGAAGAGGTGTATTGTTTTTTTTTCTTTTTCTTTGGCTGGCTACGTTTGATTTGCACTTTTTATTTTATATTTTTAAAGCTGCAGTTCAGTCTTTTTTTTTTTTTTTTACATTAATTTTTTTACTTCAATAGTTTTATGTGTGCAATCTCTAATTACCTAAAGAACTGTATAGCTGCAGCTCAATTCGTTTTCCATGTATTGATAGGTCGAAATTTGGTGACATATTAAAAGCTGGCATTTGTTTATAATCTGCTTGACTGGCAGTGGAAGCTCATGAATATTCATGAGCATTCCTGCACTGACAAGTGTTAGAGGGAGGGCAGGGCTGACAAAGGGGTGTGCCAGAGCTTGTGACAGGACATGAAGGGGCAGTGCCTTAGCAAATGGCTGTTAAAATAGAATACAAGAAAATTGGTCTTTCAAAGTTGTTTTTTTAAAAACAGAAAATGCTAAAAGTATTTTTTCTTACTACAGAACTGATTTATTAAAAAAAACACACATGCAGGATATTGACTGAACTGCAGCTTTAAGTGGCTCTGGATCTGTAAAAAGTTAATCACACTCCTCTTCCCTGAACCTTTTGTTTTCAGTGCTGAACATCAAACTGTATTTTAAAGGAAATTAAAGGGGCGATGTTTAAGTGGTCTCATCTGGGTGACTGATGCATGGTTTTTATTTATTTATTTTTTTTAAATTATTTTATTTTTTACACCCAAATCTGACACACACTTTATATACATTTTCAAAATGGGAGGGTTTTTTTTTTAACGGTAATTTTTTTTTTTTTTGTGTGTGAGAACACAATATACAGTACAATGAGTCCCACCTTCTTATCTTTATTGGCTCTCTAATGAGGACAGACTTGGAAACCAGTAAGAGAAGTTTGACAAACACCCCCCTCCCATTAAGAGGGCCCTAAGAAAATCAACTTGTGACTTATTTCAAAACAATTTTTATTTTTAAATTGTACCTTTTGCAAATTGATTTAATTTTTTGGGTCTGGAAATGTGTGTGTGTGTGTGTGTGTGTTTGTGTATATATATATTATACTCTGTTGTGTGTTTGTTTATTTTTTTATTTTATTTTTTTTGGAACAAGTGGGAATCTTGGTCACATGCATTATATCTGCCAGGCCCTTTTTGGACCTCTGGCAACAGTTTTGGCAGGAAGTGTCAGATTTAATTATAGCTAAACTGTAAATTGCGTGGATGTGGTCACCAGGGAAAGTAGAAGAATAGAAATGGAGAAGTTCTAATCTGAGATTAACTAACAAGACCATCATTGTTTTTTTTCCCCTTGACATTCACGTACAGTTTACACGGGAGGGGGGTGGGGGGGAACACTTGGCTCAGAATTGTACATCTTAACCAAATTTTCCTGCAACGGCTTCTACAATATCAATTATTGTGCTATAAAATGAATGGCATCTACAAGCAGATGCTTTGAGAGATTGTTTTGTTGATTTATTCTGCTCAGAATATTGTCTTCACCATCATGTCCTTTTGAGTTGGGGAAACATGGCGGAAGATGCACAGCAGGCAATTAAGTAATCAATATCATGGCCATTATGGTCTGATTCACCAGCATGAAGTTCCCTGTAGCCTGGTATAGGACCACTGAGGGGAGGTACCATGCTTTCAACAAAATCCAGAATTATGGCTTTAAAGCAGCAGTTCAAGCAATATCCTACATGGGTTTTTTTTTTTTTTTTTTTTTTTTTAATGCTACAGGTATTTTCTCATAGTACAGAATTTATTTATATTAAAAAAAAAATTCAGTTCTGTATTATGAGAAAATACTTGTAGCATTAAGAAAAAAACACGTTTTAAAGACATTTTTATTGTTTCATATGTAGGAAACATTTCCAAAGTGACAGCCCCCCTACTGATAGGCTCTGGCTCTTCTCGGTCCTCTCTCTAGCAGTGCACCAATTGAATCTAGTAACTGCCCAGTCAATCATATTCCAGGACTACATTGCCCAAAATGCTGTGCAAGAACTGAATTAAATAACCCGGAGCAAGCGATCAATTACAGGAGAATGGATCGATCTGCAGCTTAGCTAATCACGTGTCAGTGTGCAGATTTTATTGATGCACATATTGAATGGGGGAAAAAAATAAATATATATTTTTTAAAAAGGCATCTTTAAAGGACCACTCGGACGCACCCCCCTCCCCCCCAACAAATACTTTTTGTAGAATTCTTCAAATTAATGACGATTTGGTTGCATTTTGGCTTCTCTGGAAATGTATTACACTTTGCATTTCTTAGGGGCCTCAGACTGGGGGATTGTCAAGTGTCTTCCCGGAGTCCATAAAAACAAGTGGAGGCTATGCATGCAAACTCTTATTGAGCAGTGACGCCAGACCAAAGGGATTAGCCAGAGATCAAACACCTCCCATGTCTTGGCTCATTATATATACTAACTCAATTTAGAAAATATTGGTGAACTTTCCTCATAAGAGGTACCCTTTTTTTTAAAGGGTAAAAAGCTTGCAACCGTCTTTTCAGGAAAAATGGCTAAATTTAGTACAATGGGTAAAACGGATGATCTTACTCAGGGGTAGCCAACTACAGTACTCAAGGGCTACCAATTGGTCATGTTTTCAGGATATCCCTGCTTCAGCACATGTGGCTCAGTCTTCAACTGAGTCAGTGATTGAGCCACCCGTGCTGAAGAAGAATATCCTGAAAACATGACCTGTTGGCTCTTGAGGACTGGAGTTGGCTGCTCCTTGTCTTACTGCTACAATTAACAATTGTTCAATTTGTTTTTAAAGACAAAAATCTTGGATTTCTTTTGTTTTCACTTTATTTTGTGTTTTAATTGGGTTACATTTAAAAAAAAAATAAAAAAATAAAAACCAGGCAAACAAAGTAAATCATAAGTTTGCAGGCAATAAAAAACCCCGAAAACTGAATTGTATCAGGTAAAGTAACTGTTTTCAAAGTGCTGTTGATTCTTTTTAGAATGTTGATTATGGCTGCACTACTTGAGAAGAATATTAAAGTTGCTGATCACACCTGTCAGTGTGTATTTGAGTCACACGGTGACAGCAGTTTGCTACCACTTTATATTTGATCCGAAATTATGGATTGTAGAGGGAGTGTGCATTGGAACCCTTTTCAATATATATTTTTTGTGACTCCACCCACATAAACATCCGATTTGTGCATTACTTCCAAGAGACCTGTGAACTCTTAATTTTCTCCTGTTTACATGGCATTGCAACTTTACAATCTCATTTGGGTAGACAGAGTTTCATAAAGACACACATTGTAAAACGGGAACACTGAATTTTTATTACACTTGTTAATCTACTAGAGGAACTTGAATTCAAAAACTTAAATTGGTCCTCTCAAGAAATTAGGGTGGGTAGTGTGGGCAAGCAACGAATGTCGGCTTATTCCTTCCAAACATGCATTAACGTTCCATTTATAGGATGTTGGGAACAAGGCAAAATACTAAATAAACACTTGGGTACCTATATTGGGGCTCCATTTAGGGGAAAACCTTTTTAGTGGGGGGAGGTGTATTAACTTGTAAGCAGTCATGTATTCTTTAAACTCTCATCAAAATAATTTTAGTACAAAAGTAAAGGTTTTTTTTTGTTTGTTTTTTTTCTCTCTGCTGTGACAAGTATTTTTATTTAATTTACATTAGTAGTCTACTTGTGCTGTACATGTCCATTTTTTACAGTGAAGTGACTGCTTTTAAAGTCTGGCCTACTTGAGTTGTAGATGAATACTGAAATATTAACCTTTCCTTTGCTGTTATCTCTGATTTGTTGCAAATTGTAATAGTCCAAATAATCTTGCTATGGAAGACGAGGCACTCAAAAATGCAATTATTTACTATGCCCCCCTCCCCCCCCCCCCCCCAAAAAAGGTTTCTTTCTTGGGTATGCATACTGTTTTAATACTTGTAGGAATGCAGGACACATTCTAGGCGTTATGTATGTATGTATGTATATATTTTAGTGCAAAATGTTAGATTTGTTATTTCTATATAAAGAAAATTGTGTTCCGTTTCTGGCACAAAGTGACCATGTAGTAGCTATGTTGTCTAGACACCAGTAAAAGTTCCTCTTTGAGGTATTCGTTAGTAATGCAGCCATCCCCATTGTGTTTAAT
The DNA here is from genome assembly GCF_040206685.1 of Ascaphus truei. NCBI lineage: Eukaryota > Metazoa > Chordata > Amphibia > Anura > Ascaphidae > Ascaphus > Ascaphus truei. The sequence continues at coordinate 66,961,246 of NC_134489.1, read as the reverse complement.
CTCATGATTAATGGGGTGGCTTAATCTACTGCTTCAGTTGGTGAATTCATTGAAACTTTAGCTAATGGGAACAGGGCAATGAAGAGAGGTTGAGTACATCAGATTTACATGTACTGTAGGAAAGCAATAATGATTTCTTAAAGCAGCAATCCTCCTTTTATCTTTATTTTTTAGTTATGGGACTGAAGCAGGGGCTCTCCGGAGCTGAACCGCGATAATTTCTTTTCTGGGGACCCCTGGTTCTCGAGATACTTGCCTCCGTAGGGGGTGCTGGTAGTGGCTCTTGCTGAGCAATGTGGGACTGTCGAAATGGCGTAAATGTCACGTGGCCCAATAGGAAGCCGTGATGTAATTCCTTGCAGCTTCCTATTGACCGTGTGACTGGGACATTTAAACCTGTGTAGCTGCTACCGGCACCCGTAGGGATGGTAAGTATCTTGGGGAGCAGGGGGTTCCCAGAGATATAATTAACCTGGTTCAGCTCTGGAGACCTGTTTCCCACCTAGGGGGAGGGAAAACCTTTTTTGGTGGAGCATATGCTCCATTTAAGTGTGCGTATAACACCTAACCAGTATACAGAACTGTAATTGTTGTAAGAAAATGGACTTAAAAACATCTCCCTGCTACTTAAGTTCTGTTAATATCTTTAAAAAAAAACAAAAAAAACCCACTTATACCTACTGTGTTTAGTTGACGTTTTGGCAGTTCTCTTCATTACTTCTAGGAAGTTGAGGGAAGCTATATTAAAAAAAAAAAAAAACTATATCTATCGCATACGCAATATGCATCACTAAGGAAGGATGTGAAGCATGTTTCTTGAGAATGTGTATGTTTCGTAATCTTCTTTTTGTGGTTTTCAGAACACCACTGGGAGCGTCTCTGGATGACCAGACCAATCCTGCGAGTTTCCTTAAGGGTAGGATATTTATTTGCTCATTTATAACAATTTATATACGCTTTTATCCAGGGCACTTTACATTAGTTGGTAAAGAAAAGGTGTGGTTATATATAGATTTAATTATAGAGTAATTGTTAGGATATCATTGTGGTGGGTGGGACCATTATGCTCAGACACTGGGTTGGGTGCATAGAGCACTTGCTTGGTTGATGGGCAGTGGTTGGGGTCAGGTCTCTGGATTTAGTCTTGTTGGTGGCATGGTGATTGGTCAGACAGTGGAGGCGATTGGGTTTGTGTCTTTGGAGGGTTTTGGGGAGAGTTTTGGAAGGGGTGAGATGAGGGAGATCACGAGGCATTGCGGAGGGTTGGGTGAGGGATGGGATAGGAAGTTAATGGGGGAACATGGAATGCGATGGAGAAGAGATGAGTTTTTGATCGGAATCGAGAGGGAGCTTGGGAAGGAGGAAGAGTGAGGGTTGTGGCAGTCAGGGAGTGAAGAGGATGGGGAGGGGGAACCAGAGTGAAGAATTGGATGAGTGAATGTTGTTGAATGGGTAGAGGAATGGCATGGGCAGAGCGGGGGAGATTGAGACGTATACGTGCTGCAGCATTTTGGATTTGTTGGAGGAGTGGAGTGAAGGACCAAGGCGAAGGGAGTTCCAGTAGTTGAGCAGCTTGCCCGAGGGGGAGAGAGAAATGAGTGGACACATTTTTCTTATGTTGTATAGGTGGTCACGACGGGTGGTAGTGATGTTTGGTGAAGAGGAGGGAATGGCCAAAGGGGACTCCAAGTAGCGAGCAGAAGCAGGGATGGAGAGGAAATGATGAGGATTAGGCAGGAGGAAGCAGGAAAGTAGAGGACTTAAGTCTTGGCTTGGTTAACTTGTAGGAAGTGTGAGGACATCCAGGCAGAGATACGGGTGGAAAGTTTGGGTGAGAATAGTGGGAAAGAGAAAAAGATTTCTGTCTACAAAAAAAATGGACATTTTAATCCATGGGAGGAGATGAGGTCAGGGAAAAGAGGACCAGGCATGGAGCCTTAGGGCACACCCTCATGGAGGCTGGTGGGCAGAGAGGATGAATTGTTGAAGGTAAGAGAGTAGGCAGTGTGAGGGAAGATGAGAGAATGGAGATGAGCGAGGTGATTGGTGTCAAAGGCTGAAGGGAGGTGGAGGGGCGTTTATACTCTGTCAGTGCATAGTGCGGAGTACAGTATAACTTAACAGCGCTATACACGGACGCAGGGTATAACCTGACAGAATACAAGTGCGAGGGGGGACGCGCGGAGCGGGAGAGGTAGGGAGACGCAGAGGGGGTATGCATGGGGCGGGAAGAGGGCAGTGGGGTGGATGTCCCTACCTTGCTTTCCATTCTCCACAGCCAGCACCACATGGAGCTTGCAGCAGACAGGGTGTATACTCGCTGTACCCTGTTTTGCTTGGGATCCCACCAGGGATCGCTGGTCCATAGGAGCTGGTGAGGGGGTGCTCTGGCTCCTCATCTTCCATATATCTATGGTATCTCTGCACTGTCTGCAGTTAGAGGGCCCTTTTTTTCTTTCTTTTTCTTTCTTTGTTTCCTTCAGGGGCTGCACATGAAGCACTGAAGGGCCACAGGTTGGCTACCCTTGTCTAATATGTATTAAGGCTGGTGGTAATGTTTGCATGAAGAAGGGGGTCTAGGAGATTCTCAAAGTTTTCACTTTCCTTTTCATGTCATTTAGGTACAATTAGGTGCCAACTTTGATAAAGAACTTTATTTAACTGGTTTCCTTAAACAAATGTAACTGCCTCCTCATTGATCTTAGTTTACATCATCAAGCCTCCACTCCAAGGTGGCACTTAATGACATTGATCAATGTTATGGGACACTCAAAGGGTTAAATACTAGCACACAATTTGGACTAAACATAAATAAAATGATGAAACTAATTTGAGCGTAGAAGAGATGAGTGCTTTCATCTGATTGCTGTTGCTTAGCGAGACTGGACCTTTTAATATATATATATATACTAGAGCATGAGAACTGAGGGCTGTCTATGCACCTAAAGAAATAGGTCAGCTGTTTGCAGCGCATGTCTTGTACTTTCTGAACCGGCCACACCTGATTTTGTGTTACCTCCTCCGTTCATAGAGCACTGCAGATCATTGTGAAACGGGAATGTGCAGGTAGTGGCACGGCATGAGAAATCATTTTTGCCTATTTAACTTAATTCTTTTTAATACGGAAGTGAAACCCAGAAGCAATGTCACATCAGCTCTTTTTTTTTTTTTTTTGTCTTCAGCATTTGATCTGTTTAACTTTAGCTTGCAATATACACTAGCCTTCAGTATGTAGCAGGCATCTGATACTGTAACAGAGAATCCATTGTGTGACACTTCGAATGATTTAACCTTTTTAATTTTAAACCTATTTTTCTTGTTTTAGGAATGCTTTTAAAAAATGGCGGCAGTTTCGAAGATGACTTGTCTCTTGGAGCAGAAGGTGAGGAGAAAGACTTGTTATAGTAGTTATTATTCAATCTCTGGGACTGTGATAAAGACGTAAAAAAAAGTGTGTATATTTATATTGCAGCTTGCCAAGTAAAGTGCTGTACACACAGGATACAACATTGCTTAGACAAGTGATAAAGAATATCAATACAAGAATACGTTTTCTACCTATTGTAGCCTGATTTTCAAAAGGGAAGTTATGACGAGCAGTGTGGACGTGCATAAGGGAGTGAATAATCCGATGGAGTAAGTGTAGGAGAGTGAATAAGTGAAGTAGAGTTGTATAAAAGGAGGAGGGAGAGGTGTGAACAAATCTTCACAGGGAGCTATTAATTCTGGATGTGCTTGGTCCGTTGTCAAATTTAAGGCAAAAGTGTGAAGATGACACTGTACATTATACTCTGATCATTCCAAGATTGGCAGCAATAGGCTTTAATATTGTAGTGCCCTTTTGGGCAGCCTACAATACTTTGGATAGCTTTTCAATTTGGAGATGTTGCCACTTGTCTTGTATGACATGTGGATACTGTATATGTAACATTGATGTGGAAGTGGATGCATTTAGATGGCTGTTCACGAATTAAGCAATAAAATGCGATTTTTAGCCCACATCAGATGGGTTCATAGAATTTATTTCACTGTACACTATATTGAAGTCTCATACACTTATGTAAACATTTTTGTTTTAACTTATTCTTGTGTATTTGTGGCCATGCATGCAATGTTGTGTACAGAATAATGCAGGTCCCTTTACCAAAGTGCTTAGTATGTAATTTTGTGACTGGCAAATCGGTCAAACCTGTTTCCCAATTGTGAAGACATACCTTCACCACTAGGGTGCATTTATTTAATACACTTCGAAATACATTGAACTTTCCATCACTTTGCTTCCCCCCCCCCCTCCTAAATCCTGCTTCCCTCCCCCCCCCCCATCTAAATCCTGCTATGTGTGGAACCACTTTCTCATTAGACTGAGCTGCTTATTTCTCAGCCAGATAAAAGCTAATCTATAAAAAGCAAATATAGCTGCAGTATCTGTCTCATCTGAAAATCCGGGTTTTACTTGGTCTGACAGTAGTTTCAGTTGCATTTGAGCGCCAGAGATATAATACCCTTTCCATTTTATTGCCATGTGTTGCAGGTCTCTTGGATAGTTAGGGGGTTCTCATAATGCAATATTGCACCAGTTCCGATTTGTCAGTTCTTTGAGGTTACCATTTCCTCCTCCCGCTGCATATATATTTATATATTTTTCTATTGCCCTTATCGTAATTCCCTGTACTCCAATGTCTTTAAAGCAGCAAAATCCCACCCCTCAAAAGCCTTAGGAGTTGTGTGTGTGTGTGTGTGTGTGTGTGTGTGTGTGTGTGTGTGTGTGTGTGTGTGTTTTTTCTAGCTCTAACTTTAAAAATCATGATTTAATCATGCACTTCTGGTAACCTTTAGACAGCCCTGGGGAGAGCTTCATTTTAACCCCTCGGATGCTTAATATTCAAATGCTTAGATCTCCTAAATGAAGCTTCTGATGGATAAAAGAAAAACTGAAAACGTTTGATTACAAATAAGCAAAAAACAAAAACATTTAACTACAAAAGACAATCTCTGCATACTGTTTTAAGTTTATTCTATGTAGGACTAATACATTGTTTCAGTGCTATACTGTATTATTTGTCATATAACATACTGCTTGGAATAGAACAAATGATTGTTTTTTGTTTTTTTGTCAGCGAGTTTAATCTGGCTGTTTTTGTTTTCCTCTTAAGAAATGTCTACACCAATGTACCGTGTGCAAAGACTGGTATTTTAATTCCACAAGTTGTAGCAAGCTGTGGATGTGAAGCAGTTCTGTAGCCTGGAAGGACTGAGGGACTGACAGGAAGTTTTCCTACGTTTTTAGTATGTTGCAATCAACCATTCTTTTTGAGAAGGATGTTTTTGGTTTGCATATTGGCACAAGAACCAGATCTGTCAAAGTTCATTCCATGGAATTCTGACTTCTCATTGCTTCCTAGCAATTTCCTGGGTGCAACACCCTTTTTAATGGTTCCATATAGTCTGACACATTGCTGTAAAGCTGTACCTCTTAATCTCCATTTAAATGTAATTGCAGGTTTTATCAGTATTGAGTTAACTCTTTAGCGCTAACTGTTAAGCTAATAAAAATGAAGTTTCGGTCTCCATAAAGTAGTACAATGTAAATACAGTATTGAGGACACTTATGTCGCCTGGAGGCCATATGTGTGTGGCGCTGAAATTCTATTCAAGTGTTTTACACATTAAAATATGGCCACCTTTTTAAATAAATGATAGTACAAGTTTTTAGATTTGGCTTTTGCATGTCTGCTTTCTCTTCTACCATGTCCTCCAGCGGCAGGAATGGACAAAAATGTAAAGAACTTCGGACCCAGTTCAAATTAGCTGACTAACCTGTCAGGTTGTGTTGTTGCCGTTGCGACGATGACTATCCTGCTTTAATCAGGATAGATTGGGCTGTTGCCAGTTGTCACTGACTGACAGGTCAGTCGACTCCGCAACATAGGCACTAGGATTTAATTTTTAAGCGACTTATGTGAGAGGTTTATCAGCAACCTGTGCAAAACACAAAAAAATTGCCTTGGTAGCAGCACAGCACCATTTAAAGGTGCAACCCCATATAGTCATCCAGTTTAATTTCTTAGGAGCCACTGAATGGGGAGATTTGTCAATCAAATGTTTCCTTTACATTTTATCCCACCCGTCCTTATCAGAGAACCAATAAAGTTTTAAGGGGACGAGGGGGCTCCCTAACTCAGGCTATACATTCACTTGATGAGTACGAAAAAGGAAGTAGCCAGAGGTTACCAAACCCCTCCAAGTCTAACTTTGGCAAATGAATACAAATACTTATAGGTGACAGATTTATGATCTAGATGTTACCACTTAAACATGTCACTGGCATTAGTTCATATTGGTCCTTGGAGGGATTGGCCCTGTAAGGTATTAGGAATTTTTAACCTGAGCTTTAGGGGAACCTTTCTGACCTTTCTTGAGATTTATATATGCAGTACCCAGAAAGTGTACATGACCTGACATGCACGTGTTATCATCTCTGTAAAAGAGTACATTAATCTGTGCCTACTATGCATTACTTCACAAAGGAATTTTGGGTTTGTTAAATCAATTACAGGATTTATTTCTGAAACAAAAGCTGGATATAGGAGATTTAAAACATGTACTATGAATGAAGCATCTGTCGCTAATTGTTACAAATCCGTACATGAATTTGTAAGTGGCATGTATCTACAAATCCGATCGGTTAGGCATTTAGAAAGTATTGTGAGCTTGCACCTTATTGCCAGCAAGACCTAATTCTTGTGCATCTATAGTAACTGACAAGCATGACAATTACCTATTCTCTCTTTATTATTGTTGCTTACAGCTAATCACCTTCATCAAAGTAACTTGCCAGTGGAGCCCACTTGGTAAGTAGCATGTTTTTTTTTTTACCTTTTTCTATTTAGAATAAACAGGATCACTGAAATTGATTGTTCACGCTCCTCTCTCCATTCTTTTTCTGCTTTAAGCAATGGCATGCTGGCTAAAGACAGGAGACTGCAGTTTTACCAGAAAGGTAGAAGCATGAACTCTACTGGGTCGGGAAAAAGCAGTGCAACTGTCTCAAGGTAAGTTGTTTTAATCATATTGCACTACAAACTCACACCTTCACTAGAAGAAAAGCTACAGTACTCTATCTTAAACTTTGGGCAGGTGAAATGAAAAATGCTGTATCTTTATATTATTTAACTACACTCTTAATAAAAAAACTACTCTGAATTTGTTCAGCAGAAGTGTATAATAGCCCCAAACTATAGATTACTTGTACTTTTAAAATTTTTTGGAAAAATTAGTTTATATATTCTATGTTTTATACAGTATTTATGCATATTGCTCCCTGACCTTCAAATCTGTAGTTCTTTGCATACCATAGACTTATGAAGACCACACAAGTGCCTGTGAAGCTTCAAAGGAAACTGTTCTATATTTTTCATTTCCCCCAACATCTTAAAAAATAATCTTCTCGGGTAAAAAATACTTTAACAGAAAGATCTTGTTATGCATTTATGTTCCCCCACCCTGTTGATTTTGTGCAAAAACAAAGCTTCTAATATTTTCTCAATCAATAGACCATTCTGTAAAGTGTTCTATGATCTCTAGTGTTTCAGAGCTATTGGATCTTTATGAAGAAGATCCGGAAGAAATTCTTTACAATCTTGGATTTGGTCGAGATGAACCTGACATTGCTGCCAAAATACCACCAAGATTTTTCAATTCATCTTCGTTTGCTCATGGGATAGATATCAAAGTATTTTTGAGTGCTCAAATGCAGCGTTTGGAAGTGGAGAATCCAAATTATGCCTTAACAAGTAAGTGGCTTTTATTTTCTCGTTTTTTTTTTTTTTTTTTTTTTATGATTTTCTGCAGAAAACCTTTCCCAACTTCTGTAGGGTTTTTGTGGTTGCTTTTGGTCTACGGATGGGCTTTACTAGTGTTTCCCATGTTCTAGGCCTGTTTTCTTTAAATGTAGTTGGTAAATCTTTTTCCTAACCTGATGACGTTTCATGACTCAATCATGCCCAGCACGAAGGTCTGATTTTAAAAGCCATGCCAACTAGTGACCTCTTTGCAGTGTTTGTATTACCATACCATGTTCTTTCCCCTGAAGCATACCGTACAAGCTAACATGTGCTATAGACCAGGGGTGCTCAACTCCAGTCCTTAAGCGCACCCCAACCCGACCAGGTTTTCAGGATATCCCTGCTCCAGTCTTCGACTGAGACACCTATTCTGAAGCTGGGATATCCTGACCTGTGGTGGGGGAGGGGGGTCTTGAAGACTAGAGTTGAGCGTATCCTTTCATTCAGTTTGTATGAAAAATAAACGTGACAAACAGAACATGGCTTAAAATGAAAACCCCCAGCCCTACTCTGCAACATAGTGGTTTGACATATAATGAAAGACCAGGTGTTGCATGCTAGTGTGTTAACATTATATATAGTATTTTGTTGGCGTTTTAATGTTTAGCTTTTCACATTTACATCCCACATTCATGTTTTGATGCCACTACATTCCAGAAATACATATGGAAACGGATGTTCTGCTAGCAACGGGATTGCACCAGGCTGCAGTGATTTGTATTAGTTTATCATGAACTATACAAACTTTCTAAAGACATTCCTTCTCTTGGAGTCCTCAAATATGTTTGTCATCCATATTTCTCATATGAAAATAATGCTGCAGGATCTGTTGGGGAAATATTTTGATCTGAAATGATGAAGATGGTTATAAAACCAATGCATGTCAAATGTGCAAATTGGCCTTCTAAAGTATCAATTGTTCTGAACACCGAGCCATTTAAAAAAAAAAATGTATTTGGTAATATTTGCTGTTCCAGAGATTCTTCTGTAAATCAAAAGTTAGAGCTGAAAATGCTGGATGTTCAGTTTAACCCATTGAGTGCAATGCTAGCTTCTCCAGCACTGAAAATATTAATGACATCTCGGCAGCTGGGCCTCTATTAAATATTTAATAACTAAAATTTAAAAAAAAATTAGGTCATGAATGTGATTTAAATAAAACTGAACCGGTAATTTGTAAATTTAGGGATAGGGTATTGATAAACTTGGAGGTTCTCACCACAATGTTATAAAATTATTATTTTTTTTTTATATAGATGCATTTATATTTAACTTTTAGTAAATTGTGTTTTTTGTCATTTAAAAAAAAAAAAAAAAACTGGGGTTACCAAATCATTTATTGGGTTACTTGGTAACCCAGTTGACTAGAAATTACGTTAAATGGAAAAGCATCTTTTAACAAATTGAATTTTAGAATGCATTGATGCTAATGTTGCATTTGAGTGGGTTATTCCATTCCCTCCACCACTCCAGTCTAATCAAGGTAGATGGTCAAATTGGTTTAATATTTGACCTATTGTCTCAAATCTAAGGGTGCAATCCCTGGTAGCTGACAAACCAACATTTTGTAAAGCATTTAACTGATCAAATTAACTGCAGTGAACCAATAGATCCATGTTTAAATAAACAGTGTCTTTATTTTATTTACAAAATTTAGACAATCGCTACCCCCCCTTTCCCAACCCCCGTTTGGAGCTTCTGAATGGGGGTGGTTTTCGGTCACCTGTTATATGTACCTTCAACCCGCCGTGTCAATGTTGACCAATAAAGAATAGGGGAAGAAGGCTTTGCCTGTGCAAACTCCTAAAACACTGATACCACACAAGGAGTACTAAAAGGAAATCAAACCCCTCCCAAGTCGTGGCCCAACATGTTTAAAATCACATAGATTAAAAATCTTGGCTTGTAAAGTAAAAAAAAAAAAAACTACTTATTGGTTTTGCCTCCCCCCGCCCCAAATATGTCACTACCATAAGTGCACTTTGGTCTTGGTAGAGATTTCCCCTTTAATGTGGCAATGCCAAGATTGCTAAAAATGAATCTCTGCCACCATTAGATTATTGGGGCCGTATGTAATTATTTTGTTACTACCCTTGCTTCGTCTTTACATGTAGGGGATTTGTTGTTTTTTTTTTTTCTTTTTCTTTTCTTTCTAAACATTTCTGTTTACTAATTAGTTTTTTTTTCCGTTCAGGTCGTTTTCGGCAGATTGAAGTTCTTACTACTGTGGCCAACGCTTTTTCTTCACTATATTCTCAAGTTTCTGGAACTCCATTGCAAAGAATAGGCAGCTCGGCATCTCTATCCATTAGTAAAGAGTCTGCCAAACCAGCACCTCTAAATAGAGCTCCAAGCCACACAGCAAGTCGTCTGTTGAAAACCTTATCCAAACTCAATTTGCATGGTACTCAGGTGGTGGGAGAAAGCAATACTACTCCTACTACTCCTATTACCACTACTCCCACCACCACCCAGCCAATAGATGACCAAGGACATTCTGCAAAGTGTAGTGAAGATGATGTACAAAAAGGACAGAAACATTTTAACAAGAATTCTCCACTTCTGGCTACAGTTAAAGAAGAAGGATCTGGTAATTCAATTATTATCACTGACTTAAATCATCTTGATGGTCTTCACCACACAAAAGGAAATGGTTCTGACCTCTTGCATGAAGATTTGGCTGAACCCTACACAAATAAACGGGAAGAAACTTCAAGTAGCCAAAATGAATTGTGTGACACTTCTAGTATTGTAGACTCATCTGTTCTTAAAGATCTGAATGTATCCACTGATCCGCAGTCTCAAAGCTGCATAGGGGGGGAAAATCCACATACATCTACACCGGACAAAGATCCATATGCATCTTTACCAAATCCATCTGTAATAAGTTTAATGATGCAATCAAAGGACTCCTTTGAGCTGGAAGAGGTAAGTTGGAAAAAAGTTGTGGGCTTTTTACATTTCGTTTGGTTATCAGTGGGTTTATAGCAAGGCTCATCAACTATTGTATGAATGGGTCCAGAATGGAAAATAGTTGTAGTTATGCTTATTGTCAGGGGGGGCCTAACTCTGCCATAATGTTTACGGGGTGCTCTGTCTTTCTTACTGTGGACAGCAGTGTTCCATGTTATGGAGTCCCAATACTTTTCTTTAATTCGATACCTGGATATCCAATACTCCTTTAAATATAACATGACATTTGATTAAAGCTTAAATTATTTTTGAAAAAACCCCTCTGTTTAGAGCACACATTTTGTATAATCCTATGTAAAATGAGGCTAAAGCTGCAATAGCACATAAAAATGTGATCTCTAGGAACCCCATGGAGTGGCTGATCAGAGATCATTCAACTTTCACCCACCAAGATGATTCCTAAACTATACACACCACTTATAGAGAGGACTGGAAAAGGTTTAAGCAGCAGCTCGGCTGGTAATGTTTAACCCGGAGGGTGGGAAGGAGATCAGAACAGCAATTCTGGCCCTACCTGTGCACAGTGTTTGTAGAGTTAGAGCAGCGCACAACTCCCGCCCCCCCTTCATGAGCCAGTATAAGAAACATATTTTTGAACCTTTTTGGGGACCGTCAGTCACGCATTGGTGGAAGTTTGGCTCAAGTTCCGGTGCTGACCGGTTGGGGTAAGGGATTGGGGTGAAGGCTGAGGCCTGTCAGCCAGATGCAGAACTTGACGTCAATAGGCTGTAAGGTGTCTTATGACAGCTTAGTAAATATGGATATTGGGCTGTTTCAGAAGATGCCTTCCAGTCCCGGAAAATAATTTGAATGAGCTGCAATCAGTAAATATGGTCCTGTGTTGCAAATGAGGCTTAACAAATCCATAAAGCAAACACATAACTGTTGTGACCTTTGAATTTAACCTCAGAATAACAAATGCAGTAGTTATGCAGTTTGGCTGGTTTTTCAATTTTTGTCCTTTCCCCTGTATGTATATAACGTAGCTTTTTAATACATATAGTATGACCTGATTCAGAAGATTCATTGGAATCATTATACTTGTGTGGTTCTCTCATTTGCATTGCACAAGAAACAATCATTAACTTCCAGCTTAAAATGTAACTTTCTTTTTTTCCATGTGTTTCTTGGTGTGATTGTTAAATTTTGGTTAGAATGTATGTTTTACCTAGGTATATACTCTACAATGTTTTGATGATTGAATTTGTTCTACATGAAGTACACTATAAATATTGTCCATATGTTTTGCATATGTATACATTGAACATAAGTGTGTATTTGCCTGCATTTTGAAATACTGTTAACTGCATGTACTGTGTTCATTTTAGAGGATGGATTATCTCTGGATGTTTTAATAGCTCATTTTGAAGTTAATTCCATTTGACGCAGTACACTTTGCCATATGCCAACACCACTCATAAATTAGGATGGTACCATGTAAGGTAGCAAAAAAGTGTAGAGAGGAACGGCATACAAATTAGAATACCTGACCGGTTGATGTTTTACTTTATTTTTTAAAAAGACCTTTCTACAGTCAGGCCTTAGTTAACCATTTAAGTGAGTCTTCTTTTACCTAAGCATATGATTCCCTGGTAATGTAAAGCAAATCTTTCTCCACTGGGAAGAAACACTCAGCAACACATTTTGAAGTGCACATACTGTGCTGCAATCCCGCGCTGCACTCGGCACAGAGCTCACTGAACTGGCTGGCCGTCTCATTCGCGACCGCCACCAGCGCATCCTATCGTGCTTAAAGCAACACAGGTTGCGCTGTTGCTGGTCAGTGACTTTACAGTGCTGTGGAGCGAGGTGCGCGAGAGGGGGACCCTGGAGGGAGAGGGAACAGCGGGGGTACAATTTGGACGCCAGCACTGAACTTTTAGGCAATTTTTTTGCTGGGAAATTTGTCTGCTTCCTCCCCCCCCCCCCTCTGACTTCCTTGTGGTCACCGCAGAGCTTGGTGCTCAGCCATTCAAAGAATGAAGGCTGTCCGTTCCTGATTTTTCTGCTGACATCAATTTTTTTAATTAAACTTTTTCAGAAAACAGGAATTGCTAGTTAAAAAAAAAAAAAAAAAAAAAAAAGTATTTGCACCTGTTCTATATATGCCAATAGTCGCACAGGTTTAATTTATTGCCCATTTAAGGTTTTAGAACTTTCACTGGTATAACAGTCGCAGTTTAACTTTAACCCATGCACTGCCATGTTTCCAATGTGGTATTGCACCATCTGTGAGGGAAATCGTTAATTGTCAATGTGTTTTTTTTTTTTTTTTTTTTTTAATTTTTTTAAAATAAATTAGAATAGCCTTGCATTTTTCCTACCTTAACCCACATTAATTTCATTTGCACATGGTGTATATTATTTACAATGCCAATGTTCTAACGTTCTTGTTATGGTGGTTTGATTGACTGTAGTTTTATATAATCTTAAACAACCCGGAAGTTAAGCCCATATGGGGATTAGCCCCTGTGTACAGTTCCTAATAATAATATTGCAAAAGGTTATGGTTATGACACAAATGTCTTCAACCGAAGACGCAGACAGGAATGGCACTCCAGCGATCTTAGTATAAGAATAGTCCCTATTTATTATAAGAAAAAGATTGGCGTTTCGGTCCAAAAGTAGGCCATTCCCATTTTGAGGCCTACTTTTGGACCAAAAAGTCAATATTTTTCCTAGTATAATAAACACCATTTAAAAGACCGCGGGAGTGCCGTTCCCTTCTTTGACTTTCGTCTACTTCTCTGCTTTCGTGGATTAACGTGCACCAGTGCCAATATCCAGGATGTGAATTGAGTGGCAACATATTGGTGTAGAAAAATATTATTTTTGTTAATAGCTTGGCAATGTTTGGACTTGGTTCTCATTGTGATTCTCAGTTAGACTTGAATGAAAATGGTGCATAATGTATCATTCAAGATAAAGGCTGTTAATGTGGTTCATGCATAACGACTTAAAAAAGCCACAGCAACTTCAGTAGCTGTGGTCCAGTCAAAGTTATGCTGTAGATTTTAGAAAACGCCTACTATTTAATTTCTTCTTCAAAAGGAAACCTGTGCAGGATGGGCTTTAACAATTACAATTTTTTTCACCTGTTCTTTATACACAATTGCTAGTTTAACTGATGATGGTCATGTCAAAACATAAAAATTAAAAAAAAACCTGAAAAATAGTGTAGGGTCTCCATGAATTCGTTGTGGGCCTGGAAGAAACCTTGGGCTTTAAGGTGTATTATGGCACTGTAAAGTAGTGTAGCAAAGCTTTGAGATAAAGGCCCATATTTACAAAATAATTATTCTCTCGAGGCCTACATTTTCCTTCCGTTAGTTTCTCCGGAAACAAGTTTTAGACTGAAGGAAACTCCTTCTGAACTATATCAGTACACTGGCCTATGGAGATGTGGAAGAACCTCACCTTGTCCTACTTCGTATTTTTGCTATATTGCTTAGAAAATGCTAGATTTGTTGCACGGAATCAGGTGGTGTCTAAAAAATGAATTGCAAGCAAAATAAAGTTCCCATGTTTTTTCAAAGTACTTTGAAAATGTAATGTGCTCTAAACACTGATTAGATAGACTGCTCTGTATCATATAGTCATACTGTTCCACGAGTACATTTCAACGTGACTAATTTCCTCATTCATGTAATGTACTTATTTCATTATCTTGCTTCCTGGATGATGTACCAGTAGAGGCACATGTCAATCTGCCCCAATGTCAACAAGTTTTTTTCCATATTGAATAGACCTTGGAAAGCTACTGTTCTTAGCACAAAGAATGGCTTTTATGCCATAGCTTGTAAAATTAAAGTACTAAAATGAATGTAGACTAGAAACTAAAATGTTCCACCCCAAATCATTAGTGTTTGGAATTTATTTTTTTACCTCGATCTTAACTCAGATTTGTATTTTGAGCTTATGACGCACATTTGCTTGGACTGAGAGGAAAGTCTAGATTTCCGCAAAAGAATCCAAAACACCATTAGCATACCAAAGTAATACATGGTTAGCGTCACCTCTAACCACTATACTAGAATTGTAAATATTGCAGTAAAGATGACTTGGGTAAAGTCAACCAGTTTGCCTCTGAATAGCTGCAGCACATGGAGATACATAGTGTGATCAGTAACACAATATTATTTATTTTAAGTTTCAATTGCGCTAAATTACTGTACATTTTCAAGTTTCCTAAACCTGTGAAAATGGGAAGTTTCTTTAAACTTGGAACATCTGTTAAATCTTCCAAGCTTGGCTTATTTTAATGTACACCATTATGAAATGATGGCTGGCTGGTTGTATTTTTTTTTTTTTTTTACGCATATAAGGCACTTTGTTTATATGTTTCTCGAATTATGGCTTCAGAAGTTAGTATGTAAACAATAGACCAGGGATGCGCAATCTGCCCCCCCCCCCCTTACCATGTCTCCAACGGCAAATGATCCCGCTGCGTCATTTGTCGCCATTCCCTGACATTTTATTTTAAATGCCTTGTGGAAGAGCGCAGGGCCTCTGTAACCGCCACGCACCCCTGCAATAGCTGAAGCAAAGACAAGAATTTGCCCCCTAGTTTTGAGGACTAAGCAAGTCTTGCCATCAAAAGACATTGGGTAAAAATGGTGTTAAAAAAAAAACCCACCCCAAACCTTGTTTACCGTTGAAGAGTCAAGTTTAATTAGCCTAAATGTAAGCTATGAAGATGTCACTGCTATTACTCACCTTTATAGAGTGAGAAATCATGATAGTTGACCTATATTTTAGACAGTCTTAGCAAGCTGAAAATCCAAAGAGACCAAATGTAGGCAACAGAAGACGAGAGCCCCAACTCGACATGCAACTTGACAAATCATTTAGTACATTACTAGGTATTTTATCTATATTCATTCTTCATAAATATGGGTAATTTAGCAAAAATATTTTTAACTTAAAACCACGTTACGGTAAACCCATTTCAGTAGGCCCTACACTAACAATATCATACTGTCTTATGTATATTTTGGCCAAAGTTTTGAACTAACTGACAGCTATTTGTGAAAAAAGAATATAGATAAAATACATGGTAATATACTAAATCAGGGGTGCGCAAGCTTCTTGAGCTGCACTCCCTTGCCCGGGAGCCGCAGCATTCACTCCCCCCTCTGCAAAGACTCGGCGTCAAATGACGTAGTGTGTCACGTCATTTGACACGCGTTGCCATGGCGACGCATGACGTCACATTACCCCACGTTGTCCCGGCAGAGAACAGGTAAGTGAGTTACAGAGGCCTCGCGCCTCCCCGGCATTTAATTTAAATGCCGTGGGGAAGAGCTGAAACCCCTTCCCCTAGAAATCCACGCCCCCCAGTTTGTTAATCGCTGTACTAAATTATTTGTCCGGAAGTTGGATGTAGCATTGGGGCCTTTTTGTCTCTTGTATACATACATCTGGTCACAAACACTGTAGCGCTCCAAATGACCACAAATATATACATATATGTACATTACTAAATGTAAATTTGTTACAATTTGGGGAGGTCTTGTGTCCCATCCTTCTTAGTTTAAGGTTACCCATTCCACTTAATCAGTGGGTCCTGGAACATGGGAATGAATAACTTAAGAGATTTCTTCCCCTCCCTCCCCCCCTGCCAGAGGCGGGGTTGAGATATATCTGCTGCTACAGTCATGGGAAGTATATATAGGTTGTGTGCACTATATGTACCATATAGATGTACCGTATAGATGTATCATATATGCATTTAAAAAAAAAATAGGGCAACTCTTGTTCTTAACCGGTTTTAACTGCACAGTGGCTCATAAATAGCACATTTAGTGCTTTTAAAATTTTAACCCTTAAGGCACAACATGTGCATCACGCACCCCATGCTGTTGGCTGCAGCATTTGTTTCCTCTTCTCCCTATGCAGTGGAAGAAATGCATAAAACAGTATAATATTGGTAGTGTAGGACCTACCGTGACATGGTTGTAGGCTTAAAATATATTTTGGCCAAAGTATTAAACTAAATTACCCATCTTTATGACGAAAGAATATAGATAAAATACATAGTAATGTACTAAATGATGTCATGTCGGCTGTAACATTGGTGTCGTTTTTTGACTTTTGTAGTTGACCTATATACAACATTAAGTACATTTAACAATCATATGGTCTTCCTTTTCTAAACAAAAGCTGCCACATATTTTAATTGAGCCTGGTTACATGTGTATCTTTGGGCCTCTAAATGGGGAAGTGTCTGATAAGGACGGGGTGGAGGAAACTTTTATTAACTGAGAATCAAAGATAAATGTGGGGGAGGGAGTGCGGGGACTTAGTGCAAAATCTTGATGAGCATACGGTGACCTCAGAGACATAGGAAGGGTTTGATTTCCTCTGGCTACTTCCTTATGTGACTGTGACAAAAAATGGTGCTAAGACGCTCCTATACAGAGTATATTATCGTGATATCTAAAAAAAATCAAATAACTAAAAAGTGTTTTAAAAGTGCACTAATAAATATAATATAAAATATATAGTGCATGTGCAAATAATTGCAAAGTGAAAAAAATCGCAGCTCAACACTATGAAGACTGGTCCAAGTTTCTTCTGTGCGGATGCGTCGGAAGCTTTGGGGAGCGCAAGTATCACCATATGCAAAATGAAGCAAATAAATACTACATAGCGTAATATGCTTTAAATGGGTCTCTAATTCTAGGAATTCAACAGAATAGGGACTCCCATTTTCTTAGAAAAAAAACGGCATATCCCACAATAAATGTGGCTCTGGATCTTCAAACTTAACTTCTTGGGTTTGAGGATGGTGATGTTCCACTCCACCGGTTGATAGTGTCCCCCACACTGTTGTCCTCCCAGTTGTGCGTCTTGTTCCTTCCAGTGCACGGCAGTCCGATATCGGCGGAGAGGGTATCCAGAGAGCCTACTCTACGCGTTTCGCTTGACACAGCTTCTTCAAGAGTCATCTTCCTTATGTCTCTGCTCAGTGTTTACATTCTACCTTAACAAATTTATATTAAAAAAACAAATGCACTTCAATGTCAAATTTTGGCATTAAAAAAAAAAAAAAAAAACCCATTTGTCTAGATTTTAGCCCTTAAACAGGTTGCAGCCATTAACACACACTTGTCCTTAGAGGGGCTGCACCATTAAGCACTTTAAAGATTATGTTCCAAGTCTCCCCTTGAAATGGAAATCATGAATGTCCCAACTAGTGGGGAGCACATTGGATACGGGAAGTTTAACAAGGTCCTGCATTTTTGGCAAATTTGTTGTATTCCCTTGGATTTCTAGAACATTGACAGTTTATACATGTGCCTGTGGTGTGGTAATGAGATACAGATTGTCTGTCTGGTGTTCTATTTGCTTGATTTGCGTTCATCTGCACAACTTCAGAACATGTAATCTAAGGAAGTTGAAGCTCTAATATTTACTTGAAACCTCCTCAAACAATTGCCAAGTGTAAACATTGTAGCAAAACAAAGCAACTAGGACTCTGCTTCATTTTTGCTGGTGAGTATTTAAATGTTTAAAACATATTTTAGTTTACTAAATCAAAAGCTGTGCCATTCGGTCAAGATTGAAACAACTATTCCAAGTTGTTGCTTTGTTGAATGATGTGTTCAGAAGCTGTGTAGTAGTCCTTGTACGGCTGACCGTCTTATGACATTCTTTGCATGCAAAGCAAGGGAACCGCAATATTAAGTGCATCTGTTGGGTCCCGCTCTTCCTCTGCTGACCCCCTCCCACTAGTGTTTCAGAAGCATTAGTGGCGTGGATTAAACCTTCTGTAGGTGCATTACACAAATACGTTATATTTCTAGGCAGCAAAGTAAGGCTAAGGCCCCGGTAACTCAGCCGCAATGCGCGCCCGCGAAATTGGCGGCGCGTGCAACCGATTACCTGGTCTGCAGGAAGAGAGACCGGGGGGCATGGCGGGGGAGTGACGGGGGCGCAGCCATGACGTCACCCGGCAGGTTCACCCTCATTGGCTGAACCGCCGGGGGGCGTGCCGTATCGCTCGACGCGAGTCCTGCTCTCAATTCCATTGAGAGCAGGAGCAGCTCTCGCCTCAGCGCTGCGGCCCCCCCTCGCAGCGGGCCCGGTGCCATTGAGGGGAGGGCTCTCGTCCGTGCGGACGCTGTAGTAGGCAGCGGGGTCAAGCCCTAAAGCGACTTCCCAGATGCTTTAGAAAGCTATACTTGAATGGGGCATCCCAATATGGCCGGCCATAAGACAACCTTTAGTATATAATTTAAGTCTAATTATCTTCACTAACCAAATCTAACACTGCTAACTAATACCAAAGGTTTGGCTGCTTGTATCTTTTTGGAAATTAATTGCACATTGAATTCTTTAGGGCCTCTGAATTTTATAAATAAAAATATTTTACCAGGAAGTAATACATTTAGGAATACTCCTGTTTTCAAGTATGTCCTGGGCATAGAGTTAAGATGACAAATAATACATGGTTACAAATACAGTTACATAAGTGAGCAGGGTGTACATTATATACAACACCTTGCATGCATACTTAAAGATAATATATATTATGGGCGTATGTAACAGTTACAGACCAGACTAAAATGGGGGAGTGCTTGTTTTTTGTACACTTGGATGGGGGTAGGTGGAGATAGCAGGCTCTGCGTGTGCAAGCACTTGCTGAACACACCTCACAGTGACCACACAAAAAGCGGTAGCTCGCCATGTTTTTTTTTTTTATTATTTTTTTTTTTACCCTAATCTAACATTTATTTCAAGTATATAAATCGCCAAGATATAACCCCTTAAACATGTCACTCACTTTGGTCCTAGGATGGATTATCCCATAAATTCAGTATTGGTTTTGTGCTGACTAACCCATTAACCTTCTAGTTGACAAGAAATATACTAATCTTTACAATTTTATTTCATGGTTCTTCTTTGATGCTCATTTTACAGCAGGGTTTTTTTTTTTTTTTTTTAAACCAACTGAGAAAGCGCTTTTGAGGGGAGATTGCATATTAGATGGTTTGAATTGTAAGTGTTTATCAGAGACTAAAACACAATTGTATGTTTTGGGAAATCCTTCCTCTCCAATGCATGAGACTGCGGTCCCGCTGCCTGCGCTGCACCAGGCGGTGCGTGCAGCCGAATTCCCCGGTCTGCAGGGGGAGTGACGGGGGCGCGGCCATGACGTTATCCAGTAGGTTCACCCTCATTGGCTGAATCGCTGGGCTCCGTCACTAGTTCCCATCTCAATTTTCATGTGTGCCTCAAAAACTCGCCGCACAGCGACCCCCCCCTCCCCCACCCCCCTCGCAGTGGGCCTGGGCCCCATTGTGGGGCGGCTCTTGTCCCTGCAGCGTCCGCCACAGCGGGCGCTGCAGTAGCCAGCGGGGACCTGGCCTAATGAATTGCCAGTCGTCTGTTTTAACATTGGTAATCAGTGTCTTATCTTGCAGACACCCTCCCTATCTTGCTAATTTATTTTCTCCACAGTTGTTTTCTTTCTTTCCGTTGCTCAGAAAGATATACATAAGGTTGTAGATCATACGTTATTTTTACATACCCTTGTCGAACAGCATTTCTGTAGAATTCACATTTTCCCCTGTGATTCTTGGATCCTGTTATTTGATTAACGTTAGTTTTGTGAGATCTGGACGAGTTGGACGTAGTTAAAGCACATTTGGGAATATACAGTAGCTAAACTATCAGAAAGCAATGCTAGAGCAAGAGGCCATGCTCTGAAGCTGGAGGATGGCAGGCTCGTTAAATGTGAGCAAATAATTCACAAAGGGTGGGGGGGGGGGGGATTCATGGAATAGCCTCCCAACAGAGAAAGTAGAGGGACTCTAGTAAGGGAATTAAAAGAAGCTTGGAATAGACGTAAAACGACCATAAGGATCACATTACATCTGGGGCTTTACAGCAAGTAGGAAAATACGCTGAACTGGTTGGCCAAGCAGCTCTAATCGGCCATCAAATTTACATCTTCCCATATTAAAGTGTGTGTGTGTCCTGGAGTTCAGAAGAGCAAAATTCTGACTCCAATTGACCTTCCTGTGGTATAGACTTCCTCTAAGGGACATTTGTAAATGATCATGAGGGTGATTATCAATAAATGAGCAGTGCGGGCATTGAATGCAAGTAGTTCACCCAAAAGACCACTTCTTAGGCTTTAATATCTTAAATTAGCAAAGACTCCGTTTTGCCTAAGTACAGTACTGTAACCTAGTAAGTTAAGGCTTTATATATGTGTTTTAAACCTTTTCAATGCAATCACATATTTTATATACTACGATGTGAAAACCTCCTAGCAGTTTCCAGTTTCTGAAGAATATTGGTATAGATTTTTTTTT
Source organism: Ascaphus truei (assembly GCF_040206685.1). Classification (NCBI taxonomy): domain Eukaryota; kingdom Metazoa; phylum Chordata; class Amphibia; order Anura; family Ascaphidae; genus Ascaphus; species Ascaphus truei. The sequence continues at coordinate 66,940,104 of NC_134489.1, read as the reverse complement.
TTAAATATGAATTTTTCTGCAAATGTCTTTATAGGTGATGGTGTATTAAATGACTCATGATCTATAAAACAAACCTTGGGAGTTAAATGTTTTCTTTAACCGTACAAAATCCAGTTTCTAAGCATGATTGATGTATTGAGGGACCCTTTTTGTATATCCATAATACAACTGTTCTATTTTAGTGTTTTTATTCAACTTTAACAACTGTGAATTTATTCAATCTAAACTTGCGATTGAAGGGAGTTATTTGATAGACGTATTGCATTCCTATATCTGCAATAGAAATGTTTTTATATATAAAAAGTAGTTGGCTGTAGTTGTACTCCTGCAATGTAAATAAGATCTACAATATTAAAGCCACAATATGTTAATTGTACCAAATAATTAGTACTATTTTCTATATTCTTGCCCTTTTTTAAAGCCGTTTTTCTGTATTGGTGATAAACTGAATACACTACATATTCTCTGATATCCTGGTTGGACTGTAGGCTATTCAGCATATTTAAATCTTAAAGCCTTAAACACTTGTCATTTCACCATCCCTTACAACTGTACTTATACTTAATGCTACCGTTCCACTTAAAGGGCTCAAGATGTTTCATTGTAAAAACATAATCCACAACAATCGCATACCTCAATATTTATTAAATTGCGGATTTGGTTTGACGGTGATGTAAAAAAATCCCAATGACAAATGTAACTGCAGGCTCTATAAAAAAATAACATTTAAAAAAAATATATATATATACACACTCCCCTCAACCCCGTGATAGCGCGATCCGTTTATAACACGGTCTGAGCGTGGCTCCCGATTTAGATATTAGTCAATGATATCACACCAATCATATGGTGTGATGCAGGTAGAGAATCGCTACCAGTGTATGAAGGGTCATGGGTTCGATTCCTTCATAGTATGGTATAATTTATAATTTAATATAATAAATTACTATTTAATATAATAGATAATAAAATAATTTATAAATTATACATTATAATTTTAAATAAAATAATAATTTTACCATACAATGCAGTAATGGAACTCATGACCCTTCATACACAGGTAGCGATACCCTACCTGCTACACCATAGGATTGGTGTTATGTCATTGGCTCTATTATCAAATCTAACTTCTACTGCACAGTATTAAAAGGCAGTACTGTAGCAGGTATAGAATCGCTACCACTGTATGAAAGGTCATGGGTTCGATTCATGCATGGTATGCTAAAATTATTAGTGTAGGGGAAGGTGTGTGTCCGTGTGTCCGTTAGCAATAAAGCATTGACTGTTATATTAAAAAAAAAACCTTGGAGATATGCGCCGCGCACGTGGACGCAGCCTGCTGAAGCAGGGAGAGAGCTGCAGATTCCTGTTGTCATCGCGCAGTGGCCATTTCGCGATCCCGGTTAACGCGATCCCAGTTATAACGTGGCCTCATTATGTGGGGCCTCATTATGTGGACCCAGAGCACCGTGTTATAACGGGGTTCAGCTGTATATATCTTATATTACAATAATCACTTTAAATGATTCATACCTTAAAGCAGCAATGCACCCCCCCCGCCTTCCCGAGGCATGGCCCATTACAAGAAACATTGATTTTAATCATACCTCTTCTGAGGTTACCATGGTGACCTTGAGACTGCAATGGGTTATGGGGAGAGCTTCATTTTAATCTCCCGGACACTGAATATTTCCATGACTTCTAGATCTCGGCTTTGGAAAGGGAAAAAACAGATCTCTTTCAAGTAAATAAATAAAAAATGGGGATCAGCGCAAGTTCTGCTTTCACCTACAGTTGGCTATTTCCGATTTATGGTATCTAGTGTGTTGCAAATCCTTAGGCCTGAGACATGTAAGCGCTGACCTGTGCTGAGCCGTGCTGCTGCTCGGCACTGAGCCCCTGCAGCCGCAATGAGAGCGGCTTTAGCAGGGGCTCGCGCACGCGTCAGCACGCTTGGGGAAGCATTTTGAAATTTCCCCGCTTGCCGGAGCGCAGGGCCGGTCACGTGAGCGGTTCGCCCAATGAGGGCGAACCAGCTCCGTAACGTCACTGGCCCGCCCCCTGATGGCGCGCTGTGTAAGGCCAGGGAAAGCACTGCTTTCCCTGAGCCTCAGCGCGCCTCAGCACTGTTAGGCACTATGTCCCAGGCCTTAGTCTAAAACACCATGTAGCTGATGACCCAATAGTGAAACATGATCACCCTTTTTAAATAAGTGAATGTATACCTTGCGTTTTAATGCTGTAAAAGCTTCAATTTAACAGTCTACTGATCAAACACAAGATGATTAGCTACGGGAGTTTCGAAAACCTCTAGGCATTCACAGCAGTACTGTGAGAATTAATCATTTTGCCATAAACTATGCAGGATTATCACGGAGATCTGAATGAGTCATTCATTTTAAACTGGTTTGTCGAACAAAAAAAAAACAATTAAACTAGTGTGTGGGTGGAAATGACAACCTTGTGGGTATGAATTGCTTATCATTCTCCTGCCACCCACTTTCCCCCCTTACTATGTTCTTATGCATTGTTTTCCTGCTGTGCGTCTACTCTTATCTTTACTTAACCGTTCCCCCACCCTTCCTAAGAGTGATAAGCAAGCTGACGTATTTAAAAATATGTTGCTTTCGTGTTTCTAGGTTGTAAACCAAAGATGCATTGCATCTGCTCAAATGTTTGTTTCTGATCAATGAACACTCAAGTCTTTAGTGCAGTGATTTTTAACAGGGGTTCTGCTGACACCCCTCAGGGGTTCCGTGGCTGCTAGAGGTGGGGCGGGGGGGGGCATCCTGGGACAACTGTCCCACGGTTGGCAGCGCATCGGACCCCCCCCCCCCCCCCAAAAAAACCTTATTTTTTTTTTTTGTGACTAACTAACAAAATGCCACTTTGCAGGGCTTAGTGTAACCAAATAATCGGTGTTATTGGCACTTGGGTCTGGCTCTTATGGAGCGCAAGACGTGATCTGCAGTGAAGACTAATGGAAGAGGACTGATCCTCTAACCTTTCAAGATTAAAAGCTGCCATACTCTGCTGCAACGGTACTCAAAGGGTTAACGAGCCTAATAGCGTTTTATTTTTTGTATTCATTTTAAAGCGGCTATCCGCGTCCTTATTCGAATTTGAAAAAAAGATTAAAATAGTTGACCACTGGCATTCTCTGCTTGGGGGAGGCTTTTCGTTTCTGAGTACTTGATGTGCTGCTGTTCTTTCCTCCTGGGATATCAAAATGGCCACCAAGTCTACCTGGTTTCCGCAGGCAGATAAAACCACTCCATCTAACATCTTGGCTCTTTTAAGTGGGGAAATGCATGCTTGTATCTCAGTTAACCCTTAGTGTGCCCAAGGTCGTAGCCACTGTCACGTGTCTGGCACAGCAGGGGCTACATGATGATGTGGCGTGCCATTTTTGTACTCCAATAGACACCCAGGGAAATGGAAGAAGGCTCCTCTCCTGCTTCCAAAACTAATGATCCCGCGATCGCTCGGAGGGGCGGTCACATGATTGTGATTTGCTGTTGGGGCTGTGGCACTCATGGTTAAATATGCAGCATTCTTGTTTTTTTTTTTTTTTTTACATTTTTAAATGGCTGCAACTTCTTCCTGTGTGACCACACATGCTTACAAACCACCTTTTATGGTAAAAGAGACTGGTTTGACACCAGCGTGAATTCTCTTTCCCCCCCTCGCTCCCCCCCCCCCCGTCTGTCTGCAGCCGATTCTCTGGGACATGGAAGTGTCCTGATCACCGACACAAAACTTGTTTGCATCCCTTTTTTGTTCTGTAGTCTTATACAAGTTTTAGGTGCGTTTTTCTCCAAAGTAAAGAGTTTTACTAGGGACTTTGTTGTTCATATTTAAAGATGCAATCCCTCGTAGCTATCCAGAAAACCACATTCTTTAAAGAATCACAGTTGGCTTTCAAAAGAAATTCTAACCAAGCTAATAGCAAACTTTTGGCTGCTTTCATGTTTTCAGATGTTTGTTACATTGATTACAGGCCTCTGAAAATGTTTGTTAATAAAATGTTTATTCTTCTCCATTGGCTCTGAGGACAAGGTGGGCTAAGTGTAGCAGGAGATGCGTCTCTGGTTGCACACGTCCTTGCTAAACACACTTCGACATCAGACGAGAGCAGCCTGAGGAAATCAAACCCCTCCCAAGTCTCGGCTCACTGTTTCAAAACTGATGTAAAGATTTATTGAAATGAAAATACTAATGGGTGTCAGAATTGTGTAAAAAGGACACCAATCACCCAGATGTACCCCTTAAACATGTGGCTACCATAACTTCACTTTGGTCCTAGAAGGGATTGCCCCATTTAAAGGTGCAGCTCCCCCAATATGACCTATTTTGAAGGTGTGCGTGATCCCTGTATAGCAGATTACCAACCTAATTATCCACCCCCCACAGCTGCTTTTGATTTTAAATGTTTTCTCCACTCCATCCAACCAACAAAGCGGTTTTCCATGAAGACCATAAAAGATCTTCTCAGAAGTCTTTATCTTCTCATGGGGTTCTTTCAAGCTAGTAATGTCCCTAACTTTGTGTGGGTAGTGGGGGAAAGAGCCATGTGCATTTTAGATTTGCAGCCCATTATTAAGGAATTCAAGTTTAAAAATTTTTTTTTTAAAAAGGGTGGAAGCACAGAAAAAAATATAGATGTTACATGTGTACTACATCGCAAAAAATAAACATGCCTCTTTAATGTAACCTTACTATAAGTGTAGTGCTACATTAGAGGAAACCTCAGAAATGTTCATGTTGTGTATTGATACCATATTTAAGTTCTAGCCATAAAGTTAGAATTGTGCTCTTGTTCAAATATCAGTTTTGAGGTTTATTTAATTTTTTAATTTTTTAATTTTAATACCATTCGTCTTGGGCAAATCCTTTTATAGTCAAGGTTTTCCTTGGATTTCAGTCCAATGCAGGTTATGAGCTCAATATACCTTTAGGGGATAATAGCTGAGCAGCAGTAATAAAGGATTTGTTTGGCTGCCTTCCCAACGAAAGATAGGGTATTTCTACATGGTACATAAACATGTCATTTCTTGAAAGCGTGCCTTGTGCACCATTTCTTTTTAACCTTTTCCATCCAGGAAAGGTTTATTCATTACACAATCTAGGCTTGGCCTTGCCACCATTGGAAAGTTCAGTGTGGCACAGCTACAATACCATGAGCTTTTCCTTCAGCTTAAACGTGTCACTCCCATGGAGGCAGGAACCAAGGGTACAGGAAAAGCCAGAGCCATCCCTGGATTTATACCTTTTTTTGCATTGTGCTAATGTAGGTGTTACTAATTTTGTACGTACAGACCCTCAAGCAATAAAATGCATCATCTTTAAAATGGGTGAACCCGTTTCTAATCCCGGTTTCAGCTCTTTGATACCAACATTAGAACTGATCCACAGTCTGTCTATGTCTCTGCCTATGAGATGTATAAGAAATGTATGACCTGTCTGCTTCCTTGATTTATTTTGTGTACAAGGAAGTTGTGTAGGTTAACATAATAGAAAAATGACTTGGTTTTTCGTATAGACAATCACTGCAGTATACGTTTTCTTTGGTATTGATGCCATAAAGGAAAAAAACATGCCTTTTTTGTGTTGCGTATTGAAGGTATGGTGCAACGTCCTTGTGGGGATTTGCATCTGTACTGCACAAAAGCAATTCTATTGATTTTCTCAATGGCTTTATTTTTTAAATTGTGTTAATCCATATGGCACAATTTTCGCAGTGTTCTACTCCACCCAAATTCATAATAAAATGATACTAAAGTGGTCACTGTTGAATAAACCCAAAACTATTGTTTTATAATCACTTTTATTTTAAGTGGCAGCAAGAAGTAGGTAACACTCAGTTAAAATTGCAGTAGTTTCCCCTTTTTGGCTTGCATAGAAGCCAATATATTGTCAATTTATTAATCCCTCCTTGCTGTAAGTGAACTATAGTCTTCTCATTTGAGGGCCTGTTTATATTAGACACATTTGGTTGAATTTACACACAATTTTAGTTTAGTTTCTACCCATTATTAATTGCCTACACTATTTTTACAGCCAAAATCCATAATCGTGACAGGAAACAGAAGTTTAGGTTGATGGCAGACTTTTTAAACAAAGGAAGACTTCTCCCTTATTTCTGTATTTCCCCCCCCACCCCCCTTAAACTTTAAATGTCAGTTTGTAATGGGTCCAGTCACTCAATGCCATGTGGGTTGAACAAGATAAGCATACATTTCCTTTTTTGTTGCGGTTTTTTATTTTTACTTTTTCCTGAATCCTAAATGTCGTATAATTTTTTTTATTTTTTTTTTAAAAGCCTGTGTACATATAGTACAATTGGAACTAAAAAAATATTCTCGTGCTAACCAAAAACTGTCAGTTGACGATACTAGCATGGGAAAAGCTTTGCTGATGTCTTATTTTTAATGTTTCAATCCACTCGACAAGCAATATAATCTTTACAAAGTCCTTTTGCTGTTTTTATTAGTAATCCCACACGTGTTAAATCCTGTTGCATTCTAGAGCTGCCCAGAATGTGTGGGATTTGCCTCCAGTGGGAGGTTAAAATGGCTGCTGCCATTCACACAACAGCTGATGCCAGTAAAACTAAAACCTCTAAACATGGCGATTTAAAATGAGGTTGTGATTTTGCAGAGTGAGCAGGGTCCTTGGAACTGAACCATGTTAATTTCTGCTCCAGGGACCCCCTGTCTTCCAAGATGCCTACAATGTTATAGTAGCACCGGTACAGTCCCTTCCAGGAAATTTTTTATTTTTTTTTGTTTTAAATCTCATGTTACGTAGGCCAATACGAAGCTGCAAGATCATTCCTGTTGGCCCATATGACTGGATTTTAAATTGGCATAAATGGTTGACCCTACATTCCTCTGGTATGGATCTCTGGAGCTAGAGGGTCCCTGGAGCTGAAATGAATGCAATTCAGCTCCGGGGTGGAACACCACCTGCAACATTATCCGGTGTAGGACCAATGTCAACTTGCATGATACAGGATTATTGCATTTTATATTTTACAACTTGCATGATCTTGTTAGAATCATTGTAGCACAGTTTCTCAGTTTGTTGCCTCAGTTTGGTAGAGAACCCCGACTCTTCCCCAGCGGTGGCAAATTTCCAAAGCGATTAGACATGCCTTGATTTAAGAAAAATGGTAGTCTGTTTATTTTTCACTTTTGCTATGAACTGTAACTGCTATCTTTATCTGTAGTAAAGGATGAATTTCTACTCCGCAAAATTTTAAGTGGCAGTATAATGCAGTCGTGAATGGTCCCATTGGGGACAAATGTTGATCTTTTCCAATAAATGTTTCCATATCTTTTTGGAGTCTACATTTAAATATATCGAAGTATCCATGCGCTTGTTTGTTCACCTCACTGTTTGTCCAGTGCTGCTGTGCTTTGTGATATTATGTGCCTTAATGTTATTATGATTTTCTTGTTCGTGCACAGAGTAACCAGGGATAGAAAACAATTCCCACAGGGCCTGTACTAGAATTAATTTATATAATGTTTTACCAGGAAGTAATACCTAGAGTTACCTCTCGTTTTCAAGTATGACCTGGGCATCTATAGATAGAAGGCATATATTCCAACAGAGGATAACTTGCTTTACATCATACATGGTTTTACATCATTCTTTTTTTTCTTTAAATAGGAAATGGGGGAAAAAAATTGCGCTTTTTAAAATTTGAACATGAAACACTAGGAAGTCGCCCTGGTTTATTTTCTAAGTGGTGTAATAACTATTGTGGAAATAATAAAATGCTGTTCTTTGTAGAGCGAATAAAAATACTACTTGTGGTTGCATTTGCATGGCTCACATGTCTGCAGCCCTGTCTTTCACCATTATCTCTTGGTTTACAATCTTCCATTGCAGCCAGGAATTCTGGGTAATGACATGCAAATGAGCACATCAGCTCAACTGTTGCTACTTGTTAATTTTAACATGGACCCCTATAAATGTATGCCTGCCGTATTACACAAACTTTTCAGCACAGCCTGGGTTAAATAAGTGCATAGCCCGTAAAACCTACTCTCAGACAGCTGTTTCAATCTTTTGGGTCTCATCAGTGTGAGGATGGTTATACTGGCTTGTGCAGCTGGAAGCAGTTTCAACCACATACTAAAGTAATGGTGGGTAAAAAAAAAAAAGTGACAACCCCTCCACTCTTAAGTGATATATTTTTAAATTTGCTGTACACTGGTGAGCACATTCACATGTCTTGGGTCTGCAATCCTGCTTTTCACCATTATCGCTCCACATGCAGAGCTTCTACAGCAGCCAGGGATTCTGGGTAATGACATGCAAATGAGCTCAGTGTGTCACCTCTTACTACTTGTACACTTTATCATGGGCCCCTATAGCTTATGCCTACCGTTCTCCAGAGAAAAGTCTGCTGTGGTGATGCGCATTTTATGTTATATTCAGGTGAACACTGCTACCTTGTGGTTACATGCTGTACCCTGCTGATCTAAAGCTCTGCTTCTATCAAATCAAATCTAAACGACATGGAAAGACTGAGTCAAACTTCATAACTATAACCTTTGCCGTGGAAGGCATAATCATTAACACAATAGAGGGATTAATAGATATTGGCCCTCATCTAGTTATTTGCACAAATTGCAAGCTTCACTCGCTGCCTGAGGTGATCACAGGTTCTAAAATGTACAACATTTCCCTCCCCTCATAAACTGTATGGAGGGGTCTCCTTTACTGAGTCACTGAGGCACACCTATTTGTTTTTTTGGGGATTTCCCCAGCATCAGTTACTGTTTGCACAATGGATGAAAAATGTGTCTGGTTCTGTATAGCATTGCAAGTGGGACAAAAATCTTTCCTATATCACAGATAGTATTCCCCCCCCCCCCCCCCCCGTGGTAGGAAGGCGATGAAAAACATGTTTTCAGTTTTCCCTTAGAAAAGAAACTAAAATGTGATAATCCTTAGAGAAAATATTTGAATCGCCTAATTACATTAATACGTTACAATATTTGGTTGGTTTGTTCAGCAAACCACTTATCTTTAAGAAGGTAGTCACGCAATCTGCTACTAGAACGTGACTTCTGCTTTTGACTTTTGGATTTTTCATGTGTGTTTTAGGTTAGTCATACTGTAAGCTGCAAAACACTCTAACAAAAACATTTCTTCATAGGTTAAGTAGTGTGTACAGAGCTTGCAAAACCTGTGGCATTTATATTTACACCCCATCGTTTTGCAGACACTTCCATGGTTTTGCTTCAGGGTTGGAGTTTTTTGTACACTATTAAATTCATGCATAAAACTCCTGTTGGTCTATGAAAAGGGGTATGGTGAATCTTCACTTCTCCAGGACTGATGCAGCACCACTGCACCTCATTTTGAAGTCCAGGAAATTGATGGATGACTCACATTTCAGTAACAACATTTTACATGGGGGTTTTCTTTGTTTAAAATGTCTGTTTAAAACAACATTTCCTGTGATACTTTTGTAATAGCTCGTTGATGTAAAATGTACTTTGGTTAACAGTTTGTTCTGTTGAATGTTTGTCGAGAGTCCCTTTATAATTTTGTAAAGAAAATGTTTTTGGAAACGGAAAGGCAAACTTTTGGAAGACAAACTTGCCGGAGTGCATTTTAGAAACGACATTTTGGCATTAAAAAAAAAAACAAAAAAAAACCTACAGTGGATTTAGCTTTCCAAATAACATCCTACTATAAATGAATATATATTAACTGCCTTCTCTTACTTTTAGGTTCAAAGCACAGAAGAAGAAGCTCCCCACGTTCCATCAATATCGCGGCTGGCTTTAGAAAAATTAGGCAAAGGTAATGTAACTTCTTGCTTGGTCATACTAAAGGGAAAACATTATTTATTAGATACTTGTCACTCACATTTTTTTACTTTGTATTAATTTTTCAAAACATAGAAATCAGAATGTTTTTATAGTGTTGAAATGCATGTTTATCGCTGTTCCTGAAAACCCTTCACTCTGGATCTCGTACAGTATCTTTTTAGGTTGATAAAAACCAGAGATACATTTTGAAATGCATGTCGTGTCCCCCCTGCCTCCCCACTACCCTGCCACACACACTCACTTTTTTGAATGCATGAGAAAACGTAGAAAGTGCTTAAGTATTGGCATTTTTTTTGGGGGGGGGGGGGGGGTTCTATGTAAAGTTGTGATATACTGTATGGTCTAACCACATCCTGTTTGCAGAATGTAAATGGGATTATGCAATGATTTAATCATCTCCTGTAGCCGTTAAGGATCCTTTACCAACGTGTTCCTGTTTTATAATTGGCATAGGGGCCCATTTAGCTATTATTTTGGACATCAGGCCGTGTACTCTTGTCTTCCTAGGACATTATATGGGCACCAATACCTGCACTATCGAAGTGTTTACTATATCTAGTTACAGATATAGATATATATGTATGTTTGTATGTGTATATATATGTATGTATGTGTGTGTATATGTATATATATATATATATATATATATATATATGTATATATATATATATATATATATATATATATATATATATATATATATATGTATATATATATATATATATATATATATATATATATATATATATATATATATATATGTATATATGTATATATATATATATATATATATAGTATGTGTGTATATATATATATGTGTATATATATATAGTGTATATGTATGTGTATATATATATGTGTGTATATATATATGTATATGTATGTGTATATATATGTATGTGTATATATATATATGTATGTGCAGTGCTTGACAAATCACCCAAAAATCTACTCGCCGAACCAAAAAATCTACTCGCCACCTAGTCCCGCCTCTAGTCCCGCCCCCAACC